>NC_056729.1:1018150422-1018177922 GCF_019279795.1 Protopterus annectens
AATGTACCTCTAGGTTGTGACAGCAGTGGTACAACATTGCTCAATCCCAACACAAACCAGACCAATTATGCTTCCTACATCTTGGAGCACATTCCACACCCTGAATATCTTGCCACCACTGTTTGCTGCCCTCTGTTTCTCTGTGTCCATCATCCAGCTCCCCATCCTAATATGTTCACACCTTCCTTGATTGTCTCTACTGTTGTGTGTGCGTGTGTGTGGTGTGTGTGTGTGTGTGTGTGTGTGTGTGTGTGTGTGTGTGTGTGTGTGTGTGTGTGTGTGTGTGTATATGTGTGTGTGTGTGTGAGTGTGTGTGTGTGTGTGTGTGTGTGTGTGTGTGTGTGTGTGTGTGTGTGTGTGTGTATATGTGTGTGTGTGTGTGTGTGTGTGTGTGTGTGTGTGTGTGTGTGTGTGTGTGTGTGTGTGTGTGTGTGTGTGTGTGTGTGTGTGTGTGTGATGTGTGTGCATTTGTCACTACACACTTACGTCATGGCTCTTTCATATCTTTCTTTACCTTATGCCCCCTTCTTCCCTACTGGCTCTTTAACCAAAAAGTGGATCCTTTCCCCATAAAAAAGTTGTTTTGCATCCTCTCATCCCTCAACTTGTTAACTTGGTCTTTCAGGGAATATAGTTAAATAATCGGTAGAGTGTTTCAGCAATAATATTATGACTAGTGACATATCTTCCATTTATTATCTGAGAAAATTCTTTATTATAACCATTTTTGTCTCTGCTTATTTTATTACTATGGCTAAAAAATGCTTTTGAGCATGTCATGTGATGTCTGTTAAGTAATGTGTGTATAATTCATCATCATCATCATCATCATCATCAATCCCTTTTTCCATTTTCTTCATGGGGTCAGGGTGTTGTAGCAACTGTCTCCCTCTTTCTCTATTCAGTGCTACTCTCCTGCCTTCTTCAACACTCATGTCTGACTGCCACAAGTTTTCTCTCACACAAATCACCTCTTTGATGGACACCCTCATTTCCTTCTTCCTGTCTGTCTGTTTGTCCCAAATTTTCTTCACCAGATTACCTTCTGTTTTTCTGCACATGTGCCAAAACCAGGTCTATATTATCTTGCTGAAAGCTGTTTCCAGTGAATACAGCAAGATCGAACTTCAAACCACAAAAACGAAAACCCTCTAACGTGAACGGCCAGGTCACTGATTTATTTCCTAGGGAAAAAAAATCAGTTGATCGTCACCATGAAATTGCCTTTTACCCCACTGTAGTGTGATATCAGAGTTGGTATATTTATTTAGGGGGCTGGGGGTGAAGCCCCCCACTTTGTAATAATTTAAATGGTCTGTGGTGTTTAGTTGGTCCACCAATTTTTTTCCCTAGGAAAAAAACTGGTGACCTGGCCATTTGCATTAGTGAGTTTCCAAGGTTTGAGGCTCGATCTTGCCATATTCGCTGGAAACAGCTTTCGGCAAGATAATATAGACCCGCCATAACCCCTGTAATCTGTTCTCTTTTTCCTTTTCTGCAATTGGCACTACTTTGGCTTCTGCTCTTATGTCGTAATTTCTTCATCTGTCTCACAGTGTGCATCCTACTACACTTCCCAGTCACTTTATCTCTATCACCTCTAGCTTCCTCAACTGCTCTGCCTTTATTGCCCAGGTTTCTGTACCATACAGTAGTTCTGGTTGCACCACTGTTTTGTACACCTAACTTTTCAGCCTCTTTGGCATTCTTCTGTTACATACTACACCTGACATTCTGTGCCAGCTGGCTGCAGCCCCTCTGATACCAGCTTTAACCTTCTCATTCAGACTTCCCTTCTGCTCAACTATCTCTCACAGATACTTGAAGCTGTTAACCTGTTCCACTATTTTCCCTTCTATCTCAGTTCTCAGCTTCTTCTGAACTCCACCATTTGCCACCATTACAATTATCTTATCTGTACTCAGTTTCATCTCATGTGCCTTCCGTTTTGCATTCCATTCCCCTATCCTTTGCTGACGTTCTTCCTCAGAGTCTGCCTGTAATGCCACATCATCTGCATACAGCAACTTTGTTGATCTTCATCCTCTGAATTGTTTGCTAATGTAAACCAGTAAGAACAGCAGTGGGTTCAAAGCCTGGTGCACACCCACTCCCACTGGGAATCCCTATGTCAGACTGAGCACTGTTTGTACTTGAGTCACTGGGTCCTTGTACATAGCCTACACTAATCATACTAATGTTTCTGGGACTTCAAACCACTGCAGTGCTGCCCAAATCAGCTTTCTTGAGACCTTGCCATATGTTTTCCAATTCCAGGAATGGCCAGTTGGATTCTTTCCTCACCACTAGTTTCCTCTTAACTATCTGTCTTATGTTCTACTACTCTGCATATTCATTTATCAAGCACCCTCTCCAGAGCTTTCATGCAGTGTGATAGGAGCTTTATACCTCTACACTGCCCACAGTTATGAATGTCCTCTTTGTTCTTGAACATTGGAGCTTATATGCTTATTCTCCAGTCAACTGGGATATGCCTTTCTCTCCATACTGCTGTGAGTACCCTCAGAAACCATTTCTCCCCATCTCACCTGACATCTTATCTGAGCCTGCTGCTTTCCCTGATTTCATTTTCTGTATTGCTGTTCTTACTTCTTCTATAGTGGGCTCCTTCTCGTCTCTCATCATAGACTTCATCTAGAGCAGTATAGCTTCTGTGGGGTTTTCTTCATTCAGAAGCTAACTACTGGAAGTACTCTTTCTATCTGCCTTTGTTGTAATGTGGACTGGTGAGCAGGTTTCTCCAGACATCCCTTATGAAGGATGTCTGACTGTCCTCTTTATCATTCTGACTTTGCCTTGCAACCTAATATAATTGCTTTGTGCCATCCACTGAGTCACTTTCTGGAAGTTGTTATAGTGCCTCTGATGCCTTGTTCCTTGCTATTGCAACTCCTTTCTTACCCTCTTTGTTAGCCAATACAGTCAAACAGTATGTATCATTGTTTTTATGGTAATAAGTCACCACAATAAACAGAAGATGCTGGAGGGATAGATTCCTGTCCCAGATACTTCCTATAATCTGGAGCAAACTACCTATCTATACCAAACAAAGCTCCTCATTAGCACTCTTCAAGAAAAATCTTGATGACTGGATGGGAAATAGGAAATTCACCCCAGGGATCACCTCTGTGGCTCTGTTCAACAGGGGCACAGGAAAATAATTTTCTTGGGTGGCGAAAGCCAGGGTACCTTTTTGGCTAGACTTATATAGGCCCTAGGGCCAATAGCCTAGTAGCTGCCTATGAACCTATGAACCTATGAGTCAGAGAAACGAGAAAATCATTCAGCACAATAAACTGCAAATAAAGGCAATCTGATTTTTTGCTGGAATTCGGATTTAGCCATTAACTTACAACTGTTTGTGATAGCTTTGTAATATTAAAATGCCTACAAAGTTAATATGTTTATTATTTGCCAAAGCAATGAATCAGACTTTTATCTGAGCCTAAAATTGTTTAGTCTTCCAGATGTCCTCTGTTTTTACTCAAAACCAGGATAACCTATAAGCCTAAATGTGAACAAGTACCTTTTCATTTCTTATACCTCCTTACTCTCCCTTCTTCACTTATTCCCTTAGTGATGTTGAATTCTCTTCCCTGACTTTCTTTCTAAATATAAATAAGCCTGTTTTTCTCTCACTTCATATTGCAATTCCTGTTTGTATTAGACTAACTTACCTTTAATTTCTCTACAAACTGTCTAAAATTTTTCTACATATTAATTGATTAATGATTGTCATACATGTTGTATTTATTCTTAACAAATGCATTTATATTATAGCTAATTTGCGCTAATTATTCAAATGGCAGATGTTTTGTTTTATTTTTGAAGATTGTAAAATTATTGTTCTTAAGATGTTTTTAAATAATTTGAAGCTTTTTTTCCACAGGCCGCTTCTGAAAATGGGATTTCTACCCAGTCTGACTTTGCCGGTAATCAAATGTCGAAAATATAAATAAATATCTATAGAAAGCCAAAGTCTTCAAGTTTTACTGAGAAAAACTATCTGTTAAAGAGAGAGGAAGTGGCAGTTTAAAAGGGAGGCAGAGGCAGTGTCATATCTCATGCGGTGGGTAATAAACGTCCAATAAAGAAGAGAGAAGTTATCCTGCAGAGAAAATTCATAACATTTTAGGCAGTATTTATAGTCATTATAGGTTCATAGTTTCCGTAGGTATATACTAGGCTAAATGACCACAAAGGCCTTTCTAAGACTAGCCATACACCCTAAATCTCTGACAAGTTCTGGTAACCTTGATAAGTGTAAACAGGGGCTTGGGAGATGAAACATTTACATGTAGGGGCCTGGAAGATGAACCATTTACAGGTTGCCGGTGTACATTCGAGAAATAGGTGCCAAACCAGGGATGAATTTCCTTTTCCCCATCCAGTTTCCCAAGTTACACTTGGATTGGGTTAGGAGGAACTCTCCTTCATATGGATGGTGTGCCTGTCCCAGAGAAGAGCTAGTCTCTGGGATACATGCCTGTCTTTCTAGCAAGTCCTATTTATATCACTGGCAAGATTCACATATTTAAACGGGTAATTCTGGAGCTGTTTGTTTTGCATGTATGGATGATGTCCATCAGGGTGGGGTCTGACAATGCCTTGTATGCCAGTCAGCAATCTCTCCTCAAAAGCCTGTAGGACATGGAATACAGGGATAGGGCCTTGAGGTGGTCTGCACAGGACATGTTACTTATGCCCTGCATTCATTTAATGCAGAACCTTTTTGGATGTTCCTGTTGTTGGATATGCCTGGTTAGGTACATACCAAAGGGAGCACTGTACTCAGTGATAGGTCTGATGAATGCTGAATATAGTGAAACAATGACTTCCTTGAACATAAATGCCATACCTTTGCTTATAAGTTGCAAAACATGGAATGATTTCCTCACTACTGTAGACATGTGATGGTCAAAGGATAGATTACTCTGTATGCATATCCCCAAGTTAGTGACTGCTGGAACAGCTGTTATGGGTGTATTCTCAATATAATAGTTACCAGGGGATAAGAAATTCCCAAAGTATACTATTGCACATTTCTTGACATTTAGCTTTAGTCCATAGATCTGACACAAGTTATTAGTCTGTGTCTGCCCTTCCTGGAGAACATTAGTCTCGATGAAGCATTCTATGACTACTGCAAATTTGTAATCATCTGCAAATTTAGTCAGCCAAAGTCCCTTAACATTGGCCTTGACCAGAGAAGTAAATGCCAAATAGGAGCAGTCCCAGTACCAATCCCTGAGGGACTCTTCTTGTGAATGGCCTCTGTGTAGAGGTGGACTCCCCAGTTCTAACTTCCTGGGTCTTTTCTGTGAGCCAGCTGGATGTCCACCAGGTAACATAAGGGCTTACACCTAACCACTTGAGTTTGTCAACAATACCCGAGTGGGATATTGTGTAAAGATGCTTTGGTCAGATCAAGGAAGGCAGTGTAAACTGTTTTGCCCTTATCTATTGCTTGGTGACCTCCTCAAAGAAGTCCACTAGGTTGAGTAGGCAAGACCTGTCCTTGATGAAACCAAATTGGGTTGGCTCCAGTACTTGTAGGTTTTCTGTGTGATTATTGATCATTTCCATGACAATTCATTCCATGGCTTTGCATATGAGACTAGTGAGACTTATGGATCTGTAGTTTCCAGGATCTTAGATGGTCCACCTTTGTGAAGAAGTATGACTGCTGTTATTCTCCATTCATGAGCCAAAAAAGTCATGTTTCATGTTATTTAGAAGGCATCCTAGGATATTGTCTGGGCCCATCAATGCGGTGTTCTTGGCCTTAGAGAGACAGCATTGAGGACCTGTTCCCCAGTGATAGTCGGGGGAGTTATATTTGATGGCATTTCCTAAGTGTCTCTCGTCTCCTGTATCTGAATAAGATGATGAGGCTTGGGTGTCGTTTAAGTAGTTCTTTACATTTAAATTCATCAGGATGGATGGCAGGAACATTACAAACTTGCTGACTGACTACTACACACATGCGTGCTTTCACTCTGACTGCTCATTCAAAATGGCACTCTTGCTTGCACATGCTCAGTACTTATATGCACATGCCCATTGACTGGAATGCTTCTTAAAGGTACATCACCCACTCTGATCAACATCCTCCCTCTTTACTGAGCTGTCTCACATTGACAATGACATTTGAATAGGCATGCAATTATACAAGCAATAAAAAAAGAACATTCATGTCCAGGTTGCCATGTGTCTGGAACTAGGTCTAGAAATGTGACCTGATCTTGTAATGTAATAGCTAGGACTGGGTCTAGTAACAGGGACAGTCACTGGGGAATGTTCTACTTCAGGATTCTCTGGGATATTCTCCGGAACAGGAACTGCTGACAGAATGTCCTCTGGAACAGGAACACTGGATAAGTGACTCTGAGAATTAGAGTCTTTGTTAAAGGCAAGATGCTGCAACACTGGTTTGGACACCAGTAATAAATGCTTCCAATTCAGCCCAAATTCCATTCCTTGTGATTCCATGATATACAATCTCGGCTCTTGACACAAACTTTTCACAAGACCAATATGATCAAAACCTTTTGTTGTCTGCATGACCACTATCTCGCCTTCTTTTAATGAATAGAGCAGTTTGCTGGTCTTATCATAGTAAGACTTCTGGAATGAATGCTTTTTCAACAGTTGAGCTTTCACTATTGTTTATATTTGTTGCATTTTATATTACTTTATTGCCTTTTTATATTTTGAATACTGTGATTTGTTTTCTTTACTTTGTGTTTTACTTGTATTCTGCTTTTATCTGCATATTAAAACTTCAAAAGAGACCACAGCTCTGTCTCTTGTGAGTCAGGCAGAAATTTGTTTCTACCTACCCACCCACCCACTTACTGTTGTGTTCTTCAATACCACTGTCTTTCTAGTTGCCTGCCTCTTATGTTAATTTGACCATATATCTCATTTCCTCTCTGCTTTCACTGGCTTGTGTGAGTAAGCACAAAATTATCATTTTGTGAAATCACTCCCCTTCAACTATTTAAATCTATTGGCCATCCTAGTGTATTCCATAGTACCAGAATACAAAAGTGACCACCCTCTTTCAATCTATCTTGCTGTTTTAAAAATAGTGATTCTCCACTAAAACTTAACTTTTAGACAGGTAAAACGTAAGTTACCTACTTTCACATCTAACTTATCTAGTGCACACTGCAGTGTTTAGGATAAACCATTTTTTCATCTTACCTTTAAGCATCCTTGTGACTAGCACTTGCTTTAATACCCACTGGAAAGCACTAAGGAGCCTTAAACTGATACAAGCACTCAACTCTCCTTGTTAATAAGGAGAAATTAATCGTAGGCACTAAACAACCTATAATTGCAAAGTACCTTGTGAAGGCAAGGGAAAAAAGCTCCTGTACTTTACAAAAAAAGCACCAAACCAAACATGTCCAAGGGTCAGCTTCTGGTGATTTCTCCTGTCCACCTGGTGAATCTGGGCATACTAGGGCAATGCAGCAATTGCCTCATGTACACAGACAACCCGCTCCTCCTACCACCAAACACTACAACCTGTGAGAAATGCACTTACATAGCCAAACTGGAAGGAAAGCCCTCTCCACCCAAGATTGTGCTAGACAGTCAAGAGGAGAAGGTTAACACCTGCACTACACCTCAAACAACACATAACCCTTCTAAACCCACACCACGAACATCCACAGATAGCAACATTAAATCCACATATGCAGAGGCCCTTAACTGTAACCTGTCCAAGCAACAAGGACCTCCAAAGCTGAATTGCAAATAAACTCCATTCACAACCAAAGTGTCACATAGCTCACAACACCAGTGTGCCACCCAGCAACAGCCCATAAGGCAAGACAATGTACCTAACACTTTAATCATAGGTGACTCTATAGTCAGACACACTGATGTCCCACTCACCAGGCTGAACAAGGAGAAAATTACAGTCAGCTGCCTGTTGGGTGCCAGGATCCGCCACATAACACATGCACTCAAGACACTCCACAACAAGTACAAATATGACACCATCATTGTCCATGTTGGAGTGAATGACTTGAGACATACCTCCCTGAACTACATGAAAAGAGACATGGAAGAGCTGTCGGATCATGTGGCCCAAGCAGTTATGACCCTAGCCCTGAGTAGCATCCTGCCTTTGCCCAGAATTATACCACAATATAAGGACAAAATGATTGACTTCAACAATTGGCTAAGCTTCTGGTGTCATTCAAAGGGGATCCAGTATCTGTCTGCCTGGGACTACATGATCGACACACCATGATGCTTTGCCAGAGATGGTCTGCACCTGTCGCCCCTGGGATTCAGGTTACTGGCTAAGGCTCTTGTCACCCCTATAGTGCCTTTTTAGGCAAAGTTCAAAGGACAAAACCACCACTGTAACAGGTACAAGAATGCAAATTCTGAAGGTAATGCTACTCAATGCTAGAAGTCTAAACCTCAAAATGCACTCTCTCGAGACACTCCTAAAAATGGAGAACATTGATATCTATGCAATAACTGAGACCTGGTTCAAGGTTCTAGAGAGCACCCCTGCAATACCAGGCTACAACTCTTACCACACGTTTCGGCCACCAAACCAGGACCAAAACACTAAAGGTGGAGGAGTGTCCATATTCACCAAGGATATTCACACCACCAGGCAACTTGCCCAGCACAATGCATCTGAAATTCTCCACGTGCAACTAACACTAGGTAAGACTGCAATCCAAATTGTAGCTTGCTACAGATCCCACACAATGCCCCAAGATTCTCACTACACCTTTCTAAACATACTGGAAAATATTAAGATACAACCAAACACCCTAATACTGGGTGAGTTCAACTACCCTGCCATTAACTGGAAAAAATACTCATGTACCAACACCTTTGTCCAACGGTTCTTGGAATTCATAAATTCCAACTCCCTGGATCAACTAATCCATAGTCCCACTAGGGGCTTCAATATCCTAGACCTGGTCATTACCAACATGGGAAATCGATGCTCCACACCTATGGTCACCCCCTCATTGGTCAGGTCTGACCATAAGCTAATTACCCTTAACATCCACATCCCACCCCCACCCCCCGTAAGGAAACCTCCATAAAAAACTTCCCCAAAGCCAACTTTATGCTACTCAAGTCAGAAGTGAAAAACTTCATGATGCCCATGCAGATGGGAACTGAAAGTTTGACTGCTGAATCCTACACTAAGGCACTATACGAGCACATCCACTCATGCATGAATTGTGCCATCCCAAATAGAACCAAGATGCTATCCTCCAAGAAAAGGAAGCCAATCTGGTAGTCCCCTGTCAAAAGCAAACTTTACAACAAAAGGAAGAAACTGTTGCTGAAAAGAGGAAAATCCCAGGATGCAAAATCAGTAAGAAGCTGAGATCCCTCATAAAATCCTCCAAAGCTAGTTATGAAAATAAAATTGCCAAAGATTCCAACGACAACCACAGGGCATTCTATAACTATGTCAAGAATCTAAATGGCAATGCTCAGATCTGCTCTGAGCTACAACAGAATGACATTAAATATACTGATGCCAAGGATATTGCCAATATCCTGGCAGACCAATTCATTGCCAAATTCACCCCCCTCTCACCCCCTAAACGGCCCATCTCAATACTGGAAGATTGCCAAATTCTGGTAATAACAGCCACACAGGTAAAAAACGCACTCTCCAAAGCTAAGAATACAGCATCCATGGAACCAGATGACATCCCGGGCTGTGTATTACATGCACAACAAAATGAACTGGCACCTCGCCTAAGTGTCATGTTTAATCATAGCCTCACCTCAGGTTTCATGCCCATTGAGTGGCGCGCATCACAGTTATCCCACTCCACAAGGGGGGATCCACCTTGGATCTTAGGAACTACCGCCCCATCAGTCTGATGAGCCTGATCTGCAAGGCCATGGAAAGTATTATCATGGAACTTATAAACAAACACATTGGCAGCCTTCAAACACTGGACCCCATCCAGTTTGGGTTTGTGAGGGGCCGATCTTGTCTCCTGAACCTGACTAACTTCTTTAAATCAGTCTCCAGAGCCATGGACGAGGGTAAGGCAGTCTACACAGCCTATCTGGTCCTCACCAAGGCCTTTGACACCATCCCCCACTCTGGAATCATAGATAGACTTACTAAGCTGGGCATTAATCCCTACGTCACTCGATGGGTTGCCAACTGGCTTACTGACAGAACCCACACTGCAAAAGTAGCTGACTCTAAATCCAGCTCCAGACAAGTGACAAGTGGAGTACCCCAGTGTTCAGTCCTGGGACTGCTCTTGTTTGGCATCTACTTCTCTGAACTACAGGCCAGCACTAAGGGACTCTGGCTAACAAAGTTCACAGATGACTGCAAACTGGGAGCCATTACTGAGTCCCCAAATAATGTGGATATTCTACAAAAGGACCTTACAGAAACAGATGCTTGGTGCTAGAGCCATGGGCTCAAGTTCAATGCCAAGAAATGTATAGTTATCCCCTTTGGGAAAAAAACATGTATCCGTGAATTACCACATAGGTGGCAGTACACTAAACACCGAAAGTGTGATAAGAGACTTAGGGACACAGGTGGACAGTGGTTTCACCTTCGATAAGCACATCGCCACAACAGTCAGGAAATCCTTCTATGCGGCACTCCTCATCACTAAGGGCTTTTCATCCAAAAAAAAGGAGGTCATTGTCCCACTGTACTCACCCCTCATTAGACCCATTATAGAATACAACACCCATTTGGTATGTACCTCTCAAGACATCTGCAACAACTGGAAAGGCTGCAGAAATAACTCACAAAAAGAATGACAGGCTTAAAGCAGATGCCCCACACTGACCGTCTTAAAAAACTTCAGCTATACTCTGTCGCATATAGTCTACTCAGAGGCGATCTCTCCTTAATAAACAAGGCCATGTCAAACCCACAGCTGTTGTACATGCTACACTTAAAGAAATCCCAATCCCTCAGAGCTACATGCTCCAGGGATCTAAAGCTTGACATCACAATAAACAAAACATGCTTGAGGGATAGGTTCCTGACCCAGAGACTCCCCAGACTCTAGAATAGACTGCCCATACATGTCAAGCAGAGCGCCTCTTTGGCCCACTTCTAAAGGAACCTTGATGATTGGATGGGAGAAAGGAAATTCACCCTGGGGATCATATCAGTCACCCTGCTAGACAGGGATCCAGGGAAGTAAACAGTGTGGGAAGAAATAGCCAGGGAATTGTTATGGCTAGGCTTGTATAGGCCCTAGGGCTGATAGCCTAGTACCAACCTATGGACCTATGAACCTATGATCCTATAGCACATGGAACCAATAAATTGCTACTGATTGGGAATGTGGTTCTGGTTTGTCTTGACATAAGTCTCTGGGCAGGTGAACCAAGATGATTATGAAGAGGAATGTTTCTGAGATTAAACAAGTTTAGAAAAACATTGGTATTATCATATCTGGATCTCTCTAACAGCTGTTTTGCACTTTGAACTGCATGTTCAGCCAAGCCATTTGACTGCAGGTATTCAGGACTACTCATAATATGAACAAAGTCCCACGTTTCAGTAAATCCCTTGAATTTCTGACTTGTAAACTGGCAACCATAGTCAGAAATAACTGTGCACACCACCAAGGACAGAATAATGTCTCTTCAACTTAGTAATTACAGTATTGTAAGTTAGGTTAGGATGAAGGTCAATCTCGAACCAATTTGAATAAGAGTCTTATAACACCAAGTAATACTAACAATTCCACTTGAAGATATCTGTGGCTACTGTCGACCAATTTAGTTTAGGAATTTGGCTTAAATAAAGTGGTTCTTTTTGTTGATTCAGCTTAGTACTATTGAAAACAAAGCAAGATGAGAGTACTTTCTTTTATCTTTTGACACAGAAGGCTAAAATACTAGTCTTCTCATCCTTCTTTTGGTAGAATCAGTTCCTGGGTGGCCACAATGCAAGATCTGAATGTACTCTTGTTGCAAGGATTTTGGGACAATCACTTTAGGACCTTTCATGATGTTATCATTGTCTGACAAAATCTCGTCTCTGTAAGGAAAATACTGCTGTACATTTACTGGTAAACAAGATTGTCTTGAAGGCCATCCTCGATTGATAAAGAGGCTGAGCTTCTTGAGAATTGAATCGGAAGCTGTGTGAGTTCTAAGCTCATCAAGTCATGTGGAAGAAATTTCTCACTTTCATGACTTCAAAATCAGATTACTCATTGTCATGCTGTCCTGGGTGATCGGGATAAGGTATTAGCAGAAAAAGAAGTTTGCCTTTTGTGTAAACAAGATTGAAATTGTACTGTTGCAATTTGAGCATCCTGTGTTGCAGTCTTGCAGTAGCTGTGTGCATTGGCTTTCTCAATGTAGTGATTAGAGGATGGTGGTCAGGTTCTATCTGAATAGATCGGCCATAAATATAATAATGGAGCTTTGAACATGCAAACACAATTGCCAGGAGTTCTTTCTCAGTTTGGGCATACTGGATCTCAGTTTGGGTAAGAGTTCTCGATGCACAGGCTACTGATCTACCCTCTTGAAAAATGATTGCAGCTAGACCAAACTTAAAAGCATCACAGGAAAGAGTTACTGGTTTGTGAACAGCATAGTATATTAAAGTAGGTGGACTGGCAATTTTCTGTTTCAGGATGTCAAATACTCTTTGGTATTGTTCTAACTAGGACCAGGTAACATCTTTGCGTGTCAGTTGTCTGAGTGGTGCTGGAAGGTGACTCAAATTTGGAATGAACTTGCCTAAATCATTGGCCATGCCAAGAAAACATTGTATGGCTTGGTTATTGTCTGGAGCTGGCATTTCAAGACATCTGGGTCTAACTTCCTGGAGTACACAACTGGGAGTTTGCCTAGTTTGCCTGCAAAAATATTAGCATACTCAGAAAAAATAGTTTGAGCGAAATTTGAGTTGTTCTCATTCAAGCTTACATGGTGGACTTCTTTAGTAAATGAAAGCAGTCCCATTTTCAAACTGTCTCTGAGGCCTAATAATGACTGCTCATGTCTCTTGACTACAGAAAACTGCAAGTCATAGCTGGTCCTAGCAGAGTAACATAAAAGCACTCCTCAGCTTTCTGTTTGAATTTCTTCACCACAGTAAGCAACAAGCTTCACACACCTTGTCAAATCAAGTTGTTCTGCAGATTTTACTCCAGCAAACATTTCTGCTGACATAACATCACACTTTGAATCAGTATCTACTTTGAGCTCTGTGGGTCTTCCATTAATCTGAACAGTATAAAAGATTTTGTTCTTTGCCCACAAATGTACTGCAATTGACTGTTTCACCAAGCACAAATACACCATCAACATAAAAAGTAGGGTTGCAGCTTTCTAATTGATCAACTTGCCTGTTTGTGTGCTCTTTTTCAATAAAAGAATGTGCCTTATTTGATTTCCAAAACCTTTTGAAATGATTCCACTTATTGCAAGAATGGCACTGCTGACCAAAAGCTAAGCACTTTTCTCATTTGAGTGCATGGTTACCACCACAATTACGACAGCTGACTATGATGCTGGCTATAGGTTTTGCTGAGTTACCTCTGTGCTTTGATGCATGTAGTCTGGGCCTAGTTGCTCTGGCTTTACTGCAGCTCAGTCTGTGGCAGCGGCACCCTTAGGTCTGTATCATTTAACCTTGTGCTGCATAGTATCTAAATTAGCAATACAAGAAGCCAAGTGCATGCTTTTCTCATTTGTAAGCATATTTGTGTGCTTTTCTGTAAGTTTGTATATCTGACAAATCTCAATGGCCTTGTTCAATATTAAATCACTGTCTCAAAGCAAAATCTTTCTCACTGTATCATTATTAATGTCACACACAAGCCTGCCCGTTATCAACTCATCTCTCAGATCAACAAATCTGCACGTTTTAGCCTTATTTCCCAAGTCACTCATATATGCTGCAAATGTTTAACCAGGCTTTTGATCTGTTGTGTAAAATAAGTGTCTTTCCATTGAATATATGTTTGGGGGTTATACATTTGTCTAAGTTTGCATTTTAAACACTCAGGGTCTTCCTACATTTCAGCCTGTACCACAATATGGCAGATTTCCCCTTCCCCATAAACACAGTAGGTGCAAACACAAATGAACACTCTCTTTCAATGGCTTCTGACCCTGCTATATTTAGCAGAATAAATGCCTTTGTACATGCATCTTTATCAGAAAAAGCAGCCTGTATGAAAATATTGTACTCTTGCTCAAACACTCTCCAATTTTCTGCAATATTTTTACCAAACACAAGCAGACTTGTTCTGCGAAATCCTTCTGCCATGCCAACAAATTATAGTTTAAACATAAAGCAATCTTGGCCCTTGTAACTATGTACGAACATACACACACACACCAGGTACTTGTAATAATATTCAAATGCAGAATAAACTCTTTGAAAGACTGTACTTTGCGAAATATTCTTTGAAATGACTGTACTTTGCAAAATAACTGTACTGTAATACTACACACACTTGCCAACGTTGCACACTTCAGGAACTTTGAATAGCTTTAGTTAATGTGAAAAAGTAGTACATAGTGAAAAAATATGGTCATTTTCCCTTTTTTATAAATTTTATGCGACTCAGATATTGTTTCAAATATTTTCCTAATTATTTTGAATACTTTTATCAATATATCACAGTTTCGGACATTTTCTTTAATTAGATATTTGTTTTGAGCATTCTGAGTGCTTTGTTTTACATTCATTGTGAAAAAATAATTTAAGCGAGTTTTAGTACCTGGAAATCATTTCTGACCTGTTTGCAAGTCATTTGAGCAGTAGGGATGATCCACTCCTGTATATTCCTCCATTTCTAACTGTGTGCCTCATGGTTTTGACTGTGGATCCCATTCTGACACCATGTCACTCATCTCCTGTATCTGAGTAAGATAATAAGACTTGGGTGTTCATTTTGTAGTTTATTACACCCAAACACATCAGGATGGATGGCAGGAACATTAAACTTAAATAAACTAACTGGCTGACTACTACACACATGCATGCTTTCCCTCTGGCTGCTCACTCAAAATGGCACTTTTGTTTGCACATGCTCAGTACTTATATGTACATGTCCACTGACTGGAATGCTTCTTAAAGGAACATCACACACTCTGATTTACACTAGCGAAATGTTGAGGGGGAGAGAAAGATAGTTACAGATGACTCTGTCTTCCATTTGGTTTGCTAGATCTTCTGGTTTAGTATAGGTGGCTCCATTAACAATGAGCTCTACACACAACTGTGTACTGCATTTGAGGTTGCAGACATAACTAAAGAATGCCCTTTGGTTTTCTTTGACATGGGAGGCCAAATTTACCTCATATTTGGCTTTGGTAGACTTTATTTGTCATCTGAGTTGTTTGTTTAGTTTGATGGGAGTGCTTTTATCCTGCTGGGTGCTGCATCTCCTAATTTTTGCCATGATTTTGTTCCTTCTGTTATACCACCTAATTATGTTGTGATTCCACCAATGTTGTTTCTTTTTGAGTTAATTATGTACTTCTTCCTGGTGGGTACAACTGCCTCTATGCAACTACTATCATGTTTTTTATAGGGTTTCTGTAAACAGTTCCACATAAGCAGCAGTGTTCTCAGGGTTTATGGGGGGTTTGAAATTTTGCCAGGTAATAGTAAGAAATTAGCCTTAAAGTACTTCCTGATCATTCCAGGGTTAGCTAGGGTCTTGGGTTTTATTTCTACTTCAAAAGAGACTGTTATGAAGTCTGACCTTGCCAGAAAAGACATTACATTAAGGGATGTGCAGCATTCTCCCATATTAGCGAGGACCACATATTTGCACTCCTGGTTGGATATTGACAATCTGGTCCAGGGAGTTTTTGTTTACAAATTCTAGGAATCTCTGTGCCTGCAAGTTTGATGTTGTGTATGAGTAACAGTTAACATCTGGAGTAGTTAAAATCACCCATGAATTTGGTATTGGGCTATATGTGAGTGTTTCCAATAAGCATAAATGTTATGGGTTTCCTGGGTCATAGACAGTGACTTACAGCTTGCAAGGAAGCAGTATAGGATTTTTCCTATGGTGATTTGAATGTGGTGAAGCTCAAGTGCACCATTCTGTTTGGCCAGCCTTGAGGCATATTTATTTTTAATATAAATTGAGATACCACCACATTTAGTCCCTGCCTGTTTAGGAGCTGGTATATATGTGTGGAAGGCATTATAGCCTTGTACTGTTGGTGTATTCTCCATGGCTTTAAACCATGTCTCAGTGACTGCACAGATATCAGCATTCTCTATGGTGAGGAGAGCTTGTACGGAGTGGACTTTCTTGTTTAGACTCCAAGCATTGAGCACTCACACCTTTAGATTGTCTTGGTTTTGACTGTCTACGTCGGAAGTGCTTTAACTTTGGCATTGCTTAACAAAGGCACTATGGGGGAGGACAATGTTTTAGTTAATATTAAAAAGCCTAGAGGGAAGAGGTGCAAACCATCCCTGGCAAAGCAAAGTGATCTCCTGGCCATGTTCTTCCATGCTGACAGATATTGCACACCCTTAAAATAGCACCAGAAACTAAGCCAATTATTAAAGTCAGTAATTTTCTGTTTGTGTTGTCATAGGGTCATAGGTCATAGGTTAGTACTAAGCTAACTGCCCTTTGCCCCATTTAGCCATAGCCAATTACCCCTTGAGACTCAAACAGACTCTGCACCTTGTGTTTCTAAGGCAAACACCTTAACCATTAGGCCACTACCCCAACCCCCTGTGGCATCATCATTGAAGCAGGTAAAATGCTGCTCAGTGCTGGGCTCATTCTAGTCTGGGACACATATTCGAAGAGCTTCATGATGTCTCTCTTTATATAGTCTAAGGAAGGGAGGTACATCTTAGGTCATTTACACTCACAGGGACTATGTCATACTAGTACTTTTGTACCATTGACCTGAGTGTGCGCATAATGTGGCAAATCATGGTCTCTGATAAGCAACAGACCATGACTTTCTCCTTACTCAGCCTAGTAAGAGGGACATCAGTGTGCCTTGCAACAGAATCTCCAATGACCAGAAGGTTGCATTGTGTGGTGGTTTGTCTTATGGGCTTAGAAGTAGATGTTCAAAGAGATATGGCTGTATGTGTCAATGTGGATGTTGTTTTGAAAGAATGCATTTGGGGCTGCTGTGGATCTTTACTGTGTGTACTTCATCTAGAAAGTCTTTGGGGTTTAGGAAGATTACGTTTAAGTGTGTCAGCATAAGTGGGGGTATGTGTCTCCTTTGAACTATATGTGATGGGTGCAGTGTGTGTGGACTCATGACAACCTGATTGATATTAGGAGGGCTTTTATGTGAGAACTATGCCTACAGTGACATTGTATAAATACATTTCTCACTTACCTTATCACTTTATTTGTGAATTAGCTAGATGGCAGTAAACATGAGACAATTTCTGCATTGCCTCAGGATGTCCATATCCACCAAGTTGGTAACAGAGATAGTGAGAAAGTTCATATCCATGGCAACAGGCCTCTTTTTATTGATTAGACAGTTGTGGGAGACTATAAAGTAATGTCAAGAGTGTTTGGTTTACAACTCTTGTGACAGTGCTTGTCACTGCAAACTTGTAGCCCTGTGTGTGAAATTTCAAGTGTGCGTTTACAGGAAAAATGTCAGCTCAAGGTTGTGTCTATACAGGGCACTATGTAACACTTTAAGGGGAAACAAATAAGCAGACCCTGAAGATTTAAGGATGAAGTATTTAGGGAGATATTCTGAAGTTAGGTTATACAGCAGCTAATCAAATGGTATTTACTGAAAAGAAAGAATTAGCTTTGACAAGAATGATGAAATGAGGGGATTCACCTGATTGACTACTGCCTGACTACAACTAGTGTTGGTCTCACAACAGCTTCACGGTGCTGGGATATACTGCCCCTTTTCTTCTTCTGTCACCAGAAGCAAAACAGTAGCACCAATCCCAAGACAAGAAGCAAGGCGCAGACTCTTTAGTGATTAACAGTCTTGTCCCAAATGATGCAGGCAAATGATACAGGGATATGCAGGCTTGTTGTAGCCTTTTCCTGGTAGATGCATTGAATAGCAGCAGCAAGACCAATATTGTAGTCAAAGACACTCACTGCCCAATCAGAGACAGTCAGGAATCAATGCCCTCTGCTCCTTCTGTAACCAGGAGGAAAATATAAGGACAAATTCCAAGCTGGCAACTGGGAAGCGGTTAACAGGCCCCAAATGCAAAAAACTATGATCACTCATAAAATCATCTAAGGCCAACTTTGAGAGAAAAATCACAAAAGACACAAAAGACAATCACAAGGCCTTCTTTAGCTATGTTAGAAACCTGGGTGGAAACTCCCAGATATGCTCAGAGTTAGTCCAAAATGACACAAAATACACTGAACCCACAGACATTGCCAACATTCTGGCAGACAGGTTCAGTGCAAATTTCTCCTCCCCCTCCCCCCCAAAAGGAGAAATATCTATCCCAGCAGAGTGTAGCCTCCCAAACATCTCAGATGCTCAGGTGAGAGCCGCCCTCTCCAAAGCTAAAAACACAGCATCAATGGGACCGGACGGTTTCCTGGGCTGTGTCCTACATGAACTCCAAGAGGAACTAAACTTGCACATAAGGCTGCTGTTTAATCTTAGCCTTACTACAGGATACATACCCAAAGAGTGGCGTACAGCAACAGTGGTCCCACTCCACAAAGGTGGTGCTTCTACGGACCCTGGAAATTACCGCCCCATAAGCTTGATGAGCCTGGTCTGCAAAGCTATGGAAAGGATCATAATGGAACTCATAATCAAAGACATTGGGGACCTACAGACATTGGATCCTACCCAATTTGGTTTTGTCAAGGGCAGATCCTGCCTTTTGAACTTGGTCAACTTTTTTGAAACAGTCACTAAGGCCATTGATGAGGATAAGGCAGTTCACACAGCCTACCTTGACCTTGCAAAAGCCTTCGACACAATACCCCACTCGGGCATCATAGACAAACTCACCAGCTTAAATGTAAACCCATATGTCACAAGATGGGTTGCAAACTGGCTCAAGGACAGAACCCACAGGGTCAGAGTTGCTGGAGCCATGTCAGACAAAGCCGGTCACAAGCGGTGTCCCACAGGGCTCAGTCCTGGGACCCCTTTTGTTCAGCATTTATTTCTCTGAGGTGCAGGCAAACATAGGAGGATTGTGGCTGACAAAGTTCGCAGATGACTGCAAACTGGGCGCCATAATTGATACTCCAGCGGACACAAGCATCCTTCAGAGAGGCCTCATAGAAATGGATAATTGGTGCCAGAGCCATGGCCTTAAACTAAACGCCAAAAATGTATAGTCATACCCTTTGGGAAAAGCAAGGTACCCACAAATTACCACATAGGTGGTAATCCATTAAGTATGGAAGAGGTAATCAGGGACCTAGGGACCCAAGTTGACAGTAACCTCTCATTTGACACTCACATAGCCAAAGTAGTTAGGAAGACCTTCTATATTGCCCACCTTATCACGAAGGGATTCACATCTAGATCAAGAGAGGTCATTGTGCCCCTGTACTCTTCTCTTATCAGGCCCATGATTGAGTACAATGCCCCATTTGGGATGTATCTTACCCGGCACCTGCAGCAGTTGGAAAGACCCCAAAAGTTCCTCACCAAGAGGATAAAAGGTCTCAAACATATGTCATATGCTGCCCGGCTGAAGAAACTCCAGCTCTATTCAGTCGCATACCGCCTACTCAGAGGTGATCTATGCCTGATGTACAAGGCCATGTCCAATCCGGAATTAATGGACATGCTCCACCTCAGAAAATCCAAATCCATCAGAGCCACGAGAGCAAGAGATTTGAACCTCAACACAGAAATAAATAGGACGTGCTGGAGGGACAGATTCATAACCCAGAGGCTCCCTACACTCTGGAACAGAATCCCAGTCCATGTTAGGCAGAGCCACTCACTAACTCTCTTCAAGAGAAATCTTGACGAGTGGATGGGAGATCGTAGGTTTACCCCGGGGGTCATCTCTGTGTCACTACTAGACAGAGGCACAGTAAACTAAACCCTAAATGAGCATAGTATTGTCATCCTAAGGGGTGGTGAAAGCCACACACACTCTGGCTAGGCTTATAAATGCCCTAGGGCAGATAGCCTAGTACGAACCTATGAACCTATGAACCTATGGTCATCAGCAGTCTCCAGGAAATAATGTCGCTACGCTCCTTCTCTCACCAGGAGCAAAACAGAAGCACTAATCCCAAGATGGCTACTGAGATGTAGAATGCTGGCTCTCAAATAATTGGTAGTTTTGGACTAGACATTGCAGATTCTAAAGGTAAGATAGAAACAATGGGTTAATATTCTACAAGATGCAGTGTGCACACTTTTAAATGCTGGTATTGCACTAAAGAGCAATAAGGAGGATGGATAGCTGATTATGTCTTTAAACACTTTACATCCAGAGCAGTTACCCTTTTTACCCCATCCTAACCACTCTACTGACTGTTTCAGACATTGGTAATAGTCAGTGTCTGCATCTCCTCTGATTATTACAGTGCCATCATCTTCTTTGTCACAGTCATCCCCACAGATGGTATGGGCAATTTCATTCTTCTTTGCCTTGCTTCTAGTATGCCCTAACATATCATTTGCTATCTTCTTGCACTGTGATAATGTGCAATGTCTGCCACCAACTGCATTAATGTCCAGGACAACATGATTCCATGCTTTTGCCCTCTCAGCTTGTTTGTGCCCCTTTTTACCAAGCAGACATTTGCTATATGTCCTAAAGGCTGCCATGAGGATGTGATTTTCCTAGTAACTGATGTTGTCCTGTCTCTGTCTTGATCCATTGTTCTGCATCATTATTGCACTTGAGAAAAACACAGTCAAACATTTGATGTAATCAGTCAGACAAAACAGCAATTACTATATGTGCCTTAAACATGCAAAGTCTCAGTCTGCCCAAGTAAAGTTGTGCTATACTAATGTCTGCAGTATCATAGATACAGTCAGAATAGTAAAACTATCACTTTGTTAACCACTGTCTTGTATTCAAAATATTGTAATTGTTCATTCTTCAGTGACATTTAGAAATCTTCAAGTAAGGACACATACGTATGTTCTGTCAACAGCAGTTCATCTCAGTTAAAACACATATGTATGCACAATCACTAAATGGCACCAAAGTAAATTATATTCTCAGTGACCACTAATCATTTCCCAGTGCTGCTGTAATGGCTTTCTCCTTAAAGATGACAGCTTTCCACTATTCATTTAAGCCATGATAATATGCCAGTCGTATCAGTAAAATAAAAATTTATTCAAGGTAAAACACTAATTTTATATCATTCTGAATTGTGCAATATTAAATTTCAATATTTTTATTATTTTTTTCTTACTTTATAAAGCCTACAGTTCCCTAAGTCATTTACCACCTAACCAGAGTAATCAAAAGTTAATATTATGATGTTAAACAATTTAATGTAAATTCAGGCCCATTTACACATTTGGTATGCAGATTAGGCTCTTTCATGCTTAGCTCTATGAATCACATTAAGATGTAAATGTCTAAAGCCACTTATGCACATAAGTCGTTCTCAGCTGCTCAGACATTACCTCAGGTTCACTTAACGTGCTGTGGAAAACAAATGAGTCTGGAGCAGTCCTCAGCAGTCCCCAGCATGCCATAGGCTTGCACAGATAGCCTCTGACATGCTCAAAGCTGAATATATTTAGAGAAAGCAAAATTGTGCCATACGTATGACAGTTTGTATAATCATGAAGTCTAATCTCTGCCCATCTAGCATCATCTGGTACATCTTTTCATCTCAAACCACTAAACACTTAAAATAAAAGTTAGTAATCACACATATAACATGTATTTCTGCAACTTCTCCCACCCTACCCCCCAAAAAAATGACTGCCGCTCTACTGCAACAATAAATTTCCAAAAAAAGCTAAGGCAATGCACAACAGATGCAATTTAAGTAATGCAAAGAAAACAATGATGAAACTGATGATTGCATACCACACCATATACATGAAACACAAATGTATTCTTAAACAATGTATCTGACAAGTAGTTAAACCAAACTTGCTAATAACAACAGTGCCTGGTATAATGCCTTCTGCCTATGTGGGTTTGGTTAAAGTAGTGACTCACCTAGAAGGATTGGTTCTAAACCTGTGAACCACAGCCCTGGTCTTAGTTTCTTCATTCTGGTTCTGGCACTTCAAATGATGGTGGCATCTGTGAAGGCTTGAGGCTGTGCTTCAAGTTGATCAGAGAAGAAGACTCTGATAATGGTCCATCTTCTTAGGGAGTAATATCTGGATAAGATCCAGGTGTGCTCAAGAGGAAGTAAATGAAAAAAAAATGATATCTGTCAGGAAGTGAGTGAGCACCTGTTATCCCTGACAGGGATTACCCACTCCAACCAGAGTGCTTCCACAGATACGACAATCTACAGATGCATAGGCCCAACCAGTTGGCTGAGTGGATTAACCAGGCAGTGGTGAGGAGGCCAGAAATCTATAGTAAGAATTATTATTTACTTTTTTGGAAGGGGATCATATTAAACATAGGTTTAAAATAAACTATAAGAAGGTTAAATAACTGAAGGTATTTTCTGGAAGAAATATATGTACCTGCATCTGTATACAAATGTATTGAACTTTTATATGCTAACATAATTGCCTGTATAAATACAAATGTAACATTTTATTTTGTTTATTTAACATTTTGTTGACCAGGAAAGTTGACTAGGACAGAACCTATTTTCAGTGGAGGCCCAAGGAGAAACACTCCAAATGTATGTCTTTGGAATATGTATGAGTAAAATAATAATCTGCATATAGATGTCTGTAAATCACAGATCTACCTCTGTGTGAGCACATTTACAACTAATGGTTCATGTATTTATACAGAAAGTAAAAAAAAATAATGTTTTCATTTCCACATATTTTCATTTAGTATTATATTACCTTAGGTAGTAGTTAAATTGCATGCAGACAGTTTGTGTAGGCCAGAAAATTATTTATTAGTATCTTCTTCTTTCGGCTTTTTCCCGGTTAGGGGTCGCCACAGCGGATCACCTGTTCACTTGTGATTGGCAGTGGAGTTTTACGGTGTTGAGTTGCCAGCCCGCTGCCCAACCTTCCACAGAAAGGCACACACACGCACGCACTCATCCTATTAAGTATAATAATCATAAAATATAGTAATTTATCCCACAATATTAATTGCCCGCACAAGATGGCTGAACTCAGTCAGACACCACACCCTTGTCAGAGAGGAGGTTGGTGGAGGGGATTGGGTTTGCAGTGTCAAGTGAATGTCCTGCACATACTTTATTGAGAAATGACCAAAGTTATTACTTCTGTATACATTTTAAGTCATCCTTTTACATATTCTTAAGCAAGAAAACTGAGAAAGCACACATTTTCTAAAGCTAAGGAAATGAAAATTTCCATGATTTGCTACAAATGTAGCATGTGTGCATCTGGCTAAACACAATTCACAGACTGTTATATGCAAGCCATAAAGTTAAAAAAAATCCACCAAAAAGTGTATCAATGACATTATAACTTGCATTAAGAGAATTCAGGGAACAATAAATATTTCATCAAATGCATAATAAGCAAATACTGCAGTGAATGTAATTCCTTCCCAATAACTAATAGTCATATAAGTAATGTAAAGGAAAAAAATGCAAAATACAAGTAAACAAGAATTGTCTTATGTCTTCTCTTTATAGTTGGGAAATAAATCTCCTAAAACCGGAGAAAGCAGGAATAAGAACAGCAAGGCGGTTTGAAGATGCTGGTAACCATGAATAAAGTAGTAAATATTATTGTGTGTTTAGTTTATTTCATTAATATATATAGGAAAATAATACAGCATGGTAACTGAAGGACTAGACTGAGAGATTTGTGAGGATATAAGTGCAGTATTCTGTCCTTAACTAATTTTATTACTGTATATAAAGAAATAATTCAGCATAGTAACTGAAGTGTTGCAGCGCATTCAGTACATTACCACAAGCAAGAGTGAGAGAAATGTGATGTAAGTATTATAAAAAATGCTGTCATTGCAATATTGCATGTATATCTTTCATAAATATGATCATTATGTTTGTATAGTAGACTGCAACATGTAAACCCCTCCATAACTTGATAGCAAATACTGTCATACCAAGTAAGTCTAATCACTTCCCATATAGGCAGGAGCGGCCTTAGCTCAACTGGTTCCCTAGGCAAAAGGCTCCATGGCATCCCCCACCACAGTACCAGGTGCCCCCATCCTGGTCTTCCTACACCAAATAAATACTGGAAAAATGCCCCTGCTAGAGCAGCGACCTAGGCGGCCTCCTAGTTGTATGCATATAGGTTCATCCAAAAGACTGCATATGCACTTTCATACATTCTGTTTTACTTCAATAAGATTTATAAAAATAAAATTGTTTTAAAATAAAAAAGCTAAATGCTGTGTGACATGATTTGAAAATGTGTGTACATTGTCTCTTTTGTTTCCCTTCTTTTTCCTCTGTTCTTCTTATTTTAATTATGAATTCATCTGTGTTTATTTTCTTTTTCTCCCATTTCAAATTCTCTGGAATAGCCCAGGCACATACCTCTTAGGTTAGGGAGTGCTCATCCTCTACCCATCCAGGGACATCCTTGGAGGGTCAGGGTGGAGGCAGCAGTCCTGCAGGCACCCTGGCATATGGCTGCCTGGCAAGTCTTACTGAAATGGGGCTTCAGGACTTGGTTGAGTATGTGCTAGAGCAGGCCATCAACAGACAGAGTCAGCCAGTTGAACAGCCTCTCCAATGTGTTCAGAACACTCTGTCACAGTTAATGCTGACTACTCCACCACCACAGGACCCTACCCCCCTCAACATCAGGGTCTTCCACTGAACAACCATCTGGCAGTGGAAAATCTTGAGGATGTGTGGTCTGGCACTCCTTTGGACCTTCTTCCCTTATCCTTTCTCCTATACCCTCATCTATTTCCCACTCACACTACTCTCTTATATAAAGAAATAATACAGATGGCACAGTGGTGCAGTGGTAGCATTGTCCCTTCAGTGCAAGAGGTTCTTTGGTTCAATTTTTGGCTGGGGTGCCTTCTATGTGGAGTCTGCATGCCCTCCCTGTATTCATGTTGGTTTCCTCCTGGTGGTCTGGTTTCCTCCCACGTTACAAAGACATGCGTCTGGAGTGTTTCTCCCTGGGCCTCTGCTGAAAATTGGCTTCATGTTCCAAGTTGGACTTTCCTGGTGAACAAACGTTAAATAAAAAAAAATAGGGGGGGGGGTCTATCCCAAGTCAACAACATAGTGAGCTTCTTCTGCAACACAACCCTCTTGATGTGCTCCTACTGTGTCTCCCTGTATGTTATGACTCCCCTTTTTCAATCTTTCTTATAGCCTCCTTTCTGTTCTTTTAACAAACAAACATGGTGTCCACATAAGGATACCCCAATATAAAACATTTTAAATCCTTTTTAAATAATAATAAAAGCTACACAGTCTACCACTGCTCTTAAGTGTTTCAAGCATCGGTGCGCAAAGCCATGTCTATCCATAATATCCAAATACATACAAAGTTATATGAAGCCTACAGCTTTCATGTAGTACTTCATATTTACTTAACATTAAGTAAATACGTCAGTACATTAGTCTTTTGACTTAAGTGGGAATGTTTTTCAAAATGCCTTCTCTTTTCATTATTCAGCATAAATAATCTGTGCTTAGCTCATTTGCATGTACACACAGCAGTGCTCCTTGCAAATAACTGCTATGTAGCTGTGAACTCTTGGACTATGAATTTTATGATTTAAATATGATTATTGTATTGCATTCTATGTTATGACTTAAATGAGATTATTGTATTGGAATTTTATGCTATGAATTAAATGTGATTATTGTATTGACTAGTTTACACGCTTTATTCATTGTCATGAAGTTACTGGGGATAGTCAGCGTGTATTAAACCAGTAACAGAATAATAATGATTTCTGTCAGTAATGTTTCTTAGGTTCAAGTCAAGAAAGGGTTCTTTAATTTCTACACAGATCCTTTTTGAAGCCTGAGAAACTTTTAAAAATTAACCCTTCAAACAGCAAGTTATGTTGGAGATGTCACTTGTCCACTAATGCTGACTGGTCTCATATTTTTTATGACTGTACTAATATTAAACCACATTGGAATGAGATTAACAATTTCTTCAAGCTATCTATACTGATATATTTGTTTTGGCAAAGTCCTTAATTTTATTGAATGTTGTTAATAGCAATAATATGAAGAAAGATGACCTGTATTTGTTGTGGACAATGTTAGCAATAGCCAGAAAACGTATAACTAGAAGATGGAACTGTAATGGAGGAATTCCTATCATCACTGAAGGAAAGAATACTAATGGAGAAAAGAACTAAAGAGTTAAGAACTTTTCCTGAGCCATTGGCTATTATACCATGACCCCCCATTAATATTCCAAAATGTGCACGCTGATTGGCCAGCGTGCACATAGCGTTTAACATAGCGAGACAGGTTTAAAAAAAGCAACGGAGATCTCCGTTGCTTATTTTAAAGCTGTCTCGCTATGTTAAACCCATTTAACATAGCGAGACAGGTTTAAAAAAAGCAGCGGAGATCTCCGCTGCTTATTTTAAAGTTGTCGTATAAAAAGCAAGATCTCCATTGCTTTTACTGTTCGCCATGTTAAATGGGTTTAACATAGAGATGCTTTAAAATAACGGACATCTCCGTTGCTTATTTTAAAACTCTCTCATGTTAAACCCATTTAACATAGCAACAGTAAAAGCAACGGAGATCTTGCTTTCTCCATTGCTTTTGGCCACAGCTCTGATGTACTGCGTAGGCATGCGCAGTACATCAGAACTGCCGCGGATACCAGACAGCTGCAGAAGGGCAGCAAAGAGGCATTATACAATGTCATTATTTAAGAAAAGTGATTATTTCTTTTCTTAAATAATGTCATAGTATAATAGCAATAACCCACTTCTGGGTGTGGGTAATGCGGGATTTACCCACGGTTGTCTTTGTTTGGTCCACGCCAACCGTGGGTAAATCCCACATTACCCACACCCAGGCGTGGGTTATTGCTATAATAGTCCGTGGAGGAAAGTTTTGAATTTGATTGAAACCCTACAGATGGAACCAAACTCTTCCTAACTATCATAGTTTATATATTAACTTATTATTTAACTACACATGTTTTTATCTGAATCCTTTTTGTCAGACTGAATGTAAATACTGTAAATAGTTATTGAATGTTATGAATGTATTAAATTATTGTGTTATTTCATCAAAATAAAACTCATTTGAGTAAAAAAAGAAAGGGTTCTTTACCTGCAGAGATGTTAATGAAGATGGCTACAGAAAGTATAAGAGGTTGGTGTTGTTTTTAAGAGTGAATTTCATATAAAACAGGTAAGACTGATGTCTTCTAGTATACTTTTGCAT
>NC_056729.1:1018185422-1018292922 GCF_019279795.1 Protopterus annectens
TGTGTCTCATTTGCTAGCCAATGGAGCACCTTATAGCAGACTTGATTAGCATAGACATTAAAAATCTCATCAGGGTAGACCCTACTGTAATTTGATTTTGTAACAGTTACAGCCTGTCTAACACACTTTGCAAACTTCTTCCAAAACGTAACACAAACTGAGTACAGTGATTTATGCTGCCCACAGCCTTCCTTAATTTGGCCAGGGCATTTGACACTTCCCTATGCTATCATAATTAATAAAATAAATGCATTACAAATAGATCCATATGTGGTCTGATGGATAGCAAACTGGCTATGTGGTGTGGGTGGCAGAGGCAGTATAAGAGAACATTAAAGTGATTAATGGTATTCTGCAGTGCTTGGTATTTACTTCTCTGATGTACAGACTAAAAATCAATACCTATGACTAACCAAGTTTGCAGATGACTGCATACTGAGAATCATTGTCATATCCCCTCACTTAACACAGGAGCCCACCACCTATAAATGCCTGGTATATTGAAAATGGGCCTAAATTAAACACTAAAAAATTCAACATTGCTGCATTTAGTATACATGACATCAGCCAAGCATACAGAATTGACATATCCCACTTTAAAATGAAACTGTAGTTAGAGACTCTAGACTGATAATTACCTCATCTTTGATAACTTGTAGCAACAGTTATGTTATCATCCTCTTGTATTCGGTATACATAGATAAATACTAGGCAATCAGTCTGCAGACTATTAAAATGGAAGATTTGTCAGCATCTAATATCATGTGGCTATTAAGTTAAATATACAAATGGTCAAAGATTCTGGAAAAACATATTTGGTAGGATGCAATAAACTCTGTGTAAGCTTTGCACAAAGCCTACATGGAGTTTATGTGTTTGCGCTGTGAGCAGCAGTGGTGATTACATATTCCTACTTCACACTGTGTTCAAACATAAGCAAGTGTGGTTTTATGGCTGGCAACAGTGTAAACAGGACAAACAAGACAAGACACATGGATGATGAGGGATGCAAAAGGTTGGGGACACCATGATTGGAGTGAGGAAGGGGACAACACAAGGCATGCCCATCATACATTGGGACAGTGAGAATCTAGTACTCACCCCAGGGCTATGATCACTGTTCCCTTACTACACTGGCTGCTGAAGTGCCTGACATCTTCTTCTCCTATGGAACATGAGGGAAAGCAGCTTCTCCATCTGGTGTAGGTGTATACTAATAGTGCGGTGCATGACCCTGTGCACCAACCATGGCATCTCCTGGTGGATGATGAAATCCTTACCTCCATCAGAAGTCCCAGAGGGTACCACAGCACCAGCTGCTGGGGTAGTGCTATCTGAGTGTCTAGGTAGTGCAGGGTCAGCAAATGCAGTACTACCAGGTTGGTTCAAAGATGTGCTGGGTGTCTTTGCCGGAGTCGGTGGAGCAGGGGAAGGCGTAGCCACTGGGGTTGGCCTACATTGCTGTGCTGTGAAGCATTTAGTGATTTGTTACAGATGGATAAAATGCAGACATTCTGATGACACGTAATAGAAAATTTAAAAAAAGATAAGGGTTGCGGGGAAATTAGTACCATCATATGTGACTTTGAGAATTTTGAGGCAATGTTACAACTGTCTCATGTACATGGACAACCCTCTCCTCCTCCAAACAGGTTTGAATATATGTGAGAGATGCAACCATATTGCCAAACTGGAGGCTGAGCTCTCTCATCTCAAAACTGGTGTAACCAGTCAGGAGGAGAAGGTAACCTCACACAACACAATTCCAGTATCACATAGTCCCACCACAACAGCGAACCAAACACATAAAAACACAAAAACATTCTCGGAGGCTCTAAATAAAAATCTACCTAAGCAACAGAGACCTCCAAAGCAGACATCCAAGCAAACGCTACCCCAAAACAAAACACATACAGCACATAGCACACAAAGTCAGTGTGCCAAGCAGTCACAGCCCTTAAGGCTGAATAACACACCTGATACTCTTGTAATAGGTGACTCTATTGTCAGACACACTGACGTCCCGCTCACCAGGCTGAATAAAGAGAAGGTCACAGTGAGCTGCCTGTCGGGCGCTAGTATCTGCCACATAACGCAAGCACTCAGATCACTCCAAAGCAAATACAAATATGACTCCGTCATTGTACATGCTGGCGTGACCTGAGACGTACCTCCCTCGACTACATGAAAAGAGACATAGAGGAGCTCTCTGATCATGTAGCCCAGGCCGGTATGACCCTGACCTTGAGCAGCATCTTACCCTCACCTAGAATGATGCCACAGTATAAAGACAAAATGATCGATTTTAACAATTGGCTAAAATTTTGGTGTCATTCAAAGGGGATCCAGTGTCTGTCAGCCTGGGATGACATGCTCGACAAGCCACGTTGCTTCGCTAGGGACTGCTTGCACCTGTCACCCCTGGGCTTTCGGATATTGGCAAAGGCTCTTGCCACCCCCATAGTGCCTTTTTTAGGCAAGGCTCAAAAGTCAAACCCACCTCCATAGACAGCACAAGGAACAATAAACTAAGGGTAATGCTGTTAAATGCCAGAAGTCTTAACCTCAAGATGCATGCACTCGAAGCTCTCCTCAGTGTGGAGAACATCGACATCTGTGCAGTGATAGAAACCTGGTTCAAGGCTCCAGAGAGCACCCCAGCACTACCAGGTTATACCTCATATCATGCTTTTCGGCCCCAAAACCCGGACTGAACCACAAAAGGAGGGGGAGTTTCCATATTTATCAAGGATATCTACACCTCCAGGTTAGTGGCATTGCACGAAGTATCAGAGACCATCCATGTGCAATTGACAGTGGGCAAGACTGCTTTTCAGTTTATAGCATCCTACAGACCACCCTCTCAAAGTCAGGAATCCCACTTGGCTTTCCTGAAAACATTGGAGAACATGAAGATCTCTCCGAACACCATTATATTGGGTGACTTCAACTACCCAAACATAGACTGGGAGCATTACTCAAGCCCCAGCACCTTAGCTCAAAGGTTCCTGGAATTTATAAACTCAAATGCTATGGAACAACTAGTCACCGCTCCCACAAGAGGGGAAAACATACTAGACCTGATCATTACCAGAAGTATATGCCTCATTGGTAAGATCAGACCATAAATTAATTTCACTGGATATCCACATCCCGACCCCACCCCCAGCCCAGAAAACCACAGTGAAAAACTTCTCAAAAGCAAACTTCACACTTCTCAAAACCGAAGTGGAATCCTTCAAGGCCCCAGAGCCAGTGAAAACTACGGCCCAAACTGCAGAATCCTATATAAATGCATTCTACGGACATCTCCAGGAATGCATGGATCATGTTATCCCAAACAAAATCAAGATCCAATCATCCAAAGGCAGGCGTCCAGTCTGGTGGACCCCAGCCATAAATAAACTGCATAACAGAAGGAGGAAGCTACTACATGATAGAGCAAAATCCCTAAAAGGGAAGGCATCTCTGATCAGTACTAGCAAAAAATTACGATCCCTCATAAAATCCTCCAAGGCCAGCTTCGAGAGAAAAATTGCACATGACACTAAAGACAATCATACGGCTTTTTTCAGTTATGTTAGGAACCTGGGATGCAACTCCCAGACTTGTTCTGAGTTGATTCTAAACGACAAAAAATACACTGAACCCACAGACGTCGCCAATATCCTGGCAGACAGGTTCAGTGCAAACTTCTCCACCCCCCCCCAAAAGAGCAAGTATCTATCCCGGCAGAGTGCAGCCTCCCAAACATCTCTGATGCTCAGGTGAAGGCCGCCCTCTCCAAAGCAAAAAAACACTGCTTCCATGGGACCAGATGGCGTCCCGGGTTGCATCCTACATGAACTCCAAGAAGAACTAATCCCTCAAGTAAAACTGCTGTACAATCTCAGCCTCACTACAGGATATGTGCCTAAAGAATGGCGTACAGCAACAGTGGTCCCACTCCACAAAGGTGGCACCTCTGTGGACCCTGGAAACTATCGCCCCATAAGCCTGACTAGCCAAGTCTGCAAGGCTATGGAGAGGATCATCATGGAACTCATAAACAAAGACATTGGGGGCCTACAGACACTAGATCCTACCCAATTTGGCTTTGTCAAGGGCAGATCCTGCCTTTTGAACCTGGTCGACTTCTTCGAAACAGTCACCAAGGCCATAGATGAGGGGAAGCTAGTCCACACAAGCCTATCTGGACCTCGCAAAGGCATTTGACACAATGCCCCACTCGGGCATCATAGATAAGCTATCCAGCCTAAATATAAACCCCTATGTCACAAGATGGGTCGCAAACTGGCTCAAAGACAGAACCCACAGAGTCAGAGTTGCTGGGGCCATGTTAGACTCGAAACCGGTCACAAGTGGCACCCCACAAGGTTCTGTCCTGGAACCTCTCTTGTTCGGTATTTACTTTTCTGAGGTACAGGCCAACGTGGAAGGACTATGGCTCACCAAGTTTGCAGATGACTGCAAACTGGGCGCCATAATCGATGGATAACTGTTGCCAGAGCCATGGTCTAAAGCTAAATGCCAAAAAGTGCATAGTCATACCCTTTGGCAAAAACAATGTGCCCACAAATTACCACATAGGTGGTAACCCATTAAGTACAGAGAAAGTAATTAGGGATCTGGGGACCCAAGTTGATAGCAATCTCTCCTTTGACAACCACATTGCCAAAGTGGTTAGAAAGACCTTCTACATAGCCCACCTCATCATGAAAGGATTCACATCTTGATTAAGAGAGGTAATCGTGCCCCTTTATTCATCCCTCATCAGGCCCATCATAGAATACAATGCCCCCTTTGGGATGTACCTTACCCGACACCTGCAGCAATTAGAAAGACCCCAAAAGTACCTCACCAGGAGGATCAAGGGACTCAAACAGATGCCATATGCTGCTCGGTTAAAAAAACTCCAGCTCTACTCAGTTGCATACCGCCTACTTCGAGGTGATCTATGCCTGACATATAAAGCTATGTCCAACCCAGAATTAATGGACATGCTCCACCTCAGTAAATCTAAATCCCTTAGAGCCACGCGCTCAAGGGACTTGAACCTCAACACAGAAATAAATAGAACATGCTGGAGGGACAGATTCATACTCCAGAGGCTCCCTTCGCTCTGGAATAAAATTCCAATTCATGTTAGGCAGAGCACCTCACTGACTCTCTTCAAGAAGAATCTTGATGAGTGGATGGGGGATCATAGGTTTGTCCCGGGGATTACTTCCGTGTCACTATTAGACAGAGGCACAGTAAACTAAACTTTAAAAAGGGCACAGTATACTCAAATCAAGGGGTGGCGTAAGCCAAACATAATCGGGCTAGGCTTATAAATGCCCCAGGGCAGATAGCCTAGTATGAACCTATGAACCTATGAACCTATGACATACAATGCATTATCAAATTAATATAACTATTTTATCTGAAGTTTTGCATGTAAGTACACTTTCTACCAACTGCAAACTGTAATTATGGATTGCTCAAAGTAATCCTTGCAATGTGAATATATTGCACATATGCTTGGCCCAGTTATACATATTACAGTTAACAGCAGGTCATTTATGCCACTTGTATAGATTTTAATGTATGTAATATTATTAAAGAATTGTAGTATTGTACAGTTGTTACTCATGGTATTTGAGCCCACAACCTATGACTACAGTCTTACACTTGACTCCTAACGTTAGTTTGTGCTACAGACTTATGCATCCATACTTGCTTTTACAGTTAGAATATGTATGCTTACTTTGCTACTTCTGTATAGAAAACAGAAACATTTTTCTTTAAGTTTTAAAGCTATAATAATAGATTTCTAGTGCTGCATACTTATCACTTGCTTCCCTCAGTCTCTCCAAATGATCAACATGGGCTTGCCTGTTCTCCACTATTTCAGGATTAGCTGTGAGAAGAGAAGAAAAGAAAAGAACAGAAGTACATTATGCATACCAGTCTTTCTTATATTTTGCCTTCTATGCATTAAAAATTCTCTTTATTAGCATACTTACACAACTGCAGGATGTCACAAGTTTGAAACTCATCCAACCACTGGTTGAGTGCATCCCTCTTGCACCTTTTTAGATCTTTGAAATGGTGCCTACACTGTTCTCCAGTGTGTGGGATGCCACTTGCACTGGACACAGCCATAGCCAGACTATTTCAAGCCTCAAATTTGTACTGGGACCCAAAAGAGTCTCCCTGCAGAGGCCTTTGGCTGTAGCACTTTACTAGGAGTCCAATACATATTCTGGACTCCTGAACACCTCACCTCTGTGCCCCAAATTGGGCACCTTTCCCTCTAATTCCATCAATGCCAATCACATTTCCACGATGATAAGCAGAGAGCAACAGTGCCAAACAGAGAGGAAAGCAATTACTGAGTGAAGATGCCAACTGCATTTCCACTATGTTAAGTGGAGAGAAACAGTGCCAGACAGAGAGGAAAGCAATTTTGAAATTGGAAAGGTCATCTGACACTTGCCATTAGTTTGAGGTGTATCTACTGTTGCAAGTGTTAGTTTGGCTTTATACACTGCAAAAATTGATTTTTACAGTGTGGGATTCAAACCTATGCATAAGGGACAAAACTTTTTCTTCCACAGTGATTTTCCATATTTGCTACAGAAGACATGCTCCTCAGACATTATCATTTATAAATATAGATGACAGACTTAGGTGTTAACCATGTATATGTGTGAACTGACAAGGTCCTTGTATATACATTCATTAGTGTATGTCTTATTTAAGTGTGAAGGCCATCCAAGTCCAGATAGCAGAATTAAACTTATGGAAATATAGTAGACAATATACCCTCACTCATACATCTGGACCTTCAAAAGACAGTAAGGGTGTCTTATCCCTCATATATATAATCCATATTAGCTCCACTATTTATAATTATGCATAAAGTGTTATTAGTGATATTTCATATAATGTAAAATGGAACAATGGTAAAATGTCTGGATTCCTGTATTAGAATCCATGACTATGTGTATGGCAGCCCTACAATTACACCTGTTCCCACAGAAATATTGAAGCAATGCTTGAATACTTTTCCATTCATTACTATATAATGAACTGTCACAACAGTAAAAATATGTTGTACTTCCTGTATTATAACCCTACACTTTATCTGCTGAGACAGGAATAGTTAATTGACAGTTGCATAATTCCCTATTCATTCTTAACTTCTGTGTGTTAACCTCCACAAAACAATCAGACAAAAAAGATAAAAAAAAATCACCCAATGAGTAAAGTGACTGCCAAAGATGTAAATATAAGTATAGCAACAACCAAACGAATGGCAGTCAGATGCACAGCAACCATAAAATCTTTAATAAACAGATGTGAGTGGGTAAGCGCTTTCACCACTACAAGTGGCTTCTTCAGACCATATAACTCACAAAAGATTTGCAATGTAATCACTTTTCCACGATGATAAGCAGAGAGCAACAGTGCCAAACAGAGAGGAAAGCAATTACTGAGTGAAGATGCCAACTGCATATCCACTATGTTAAGTGGAAAGTAACAGTGCCAGACAGAGAGGAAAGCAATCTTGAAATTGGAAGGGTCATCTGACACTTGCCATTAGTTTGAGTCATATCTACTGTTGTGTTAGTTTGGCTTTATAGACTGCTAAAATAGATTTTTTACAGAGTGGGATTCAAACCTATGCATAAGGGACAAAACTTTTTCTTCCACAGTGATTTTCCATATTTGCTACAGAAGACATGCTCCTCAGACATTATCATGAATCATTTATAAATATAGATGACAGATTGAGGTGTTAACCATGTATATGTGTGAACTGACAAGGTCCTTGTATATACATTCATTAGTGTATGTCTTATTTAAGTGTGAAGGCCATCCAAGTCCAGATAGCAGAATTAAACTTATGGAAATATAGTAGACAATATACCCTCATTCATACATCTGGACCTTCAAAAGACAGTAAGGGTGTCTTATCCCTCATATATATAATCCATATTAGCTCCACTATTTATAATTATGCATAAAGTGTTATTAGTGATATTTCATATAATGTGAAATGGAACAATGGTAAAATGTCTGGATTCCTGTATTAGAATCCATGACTATGTGTATGGCAGCCCTACAATTACACCTGTTCCCAAGGAAATATTGAAGCAATGCTTGAATACTTTTCCATTCATTACTATAAAATGAACTGTCACAACAGTAAAAATATGTTGCACTTCCTGTGTTATAACCCTACACTTAATCTGGTGAGACAGGAATAATTAATTGACAGTTGCATAATTCCCTATTCATTCTTAACTTCTGTGTGTTAACCTCCACAAAACAATCAGACAAAAAGATAAAAAAAAAATCACCCAATGAGTAAAGTGACTGCCAAAGATGTAAATATAAGTATAGCAACAACCAAACGAATGGCAGTCAGATGCACAGCAACCATAAAATCTTTAATAAACAGATGTGAGTGGGTAAGCACTTTCACCACTACAAGTGGCTTCTTCAGACCATATAACTCACAAAAGATTTGCTTTTGTGAGTTATATGGTCTGAAGAAGCCACTTGTGGTGAAAGTGCTTACCTACTCACATCTGTTTATTAAAGTTTTTATGGTTGTGATGCATCTGACTGTCATTTGTTTGGTTGTTGTTCCACAAAACAATAGTTAGCATGTCTACATGGTGCCCAACAGAAATAATAGAATGTATCTGTTTTCAAATTAACTGACTGCTTCCTGTCTGCAGGTGTTCAATGGCTGCAGGTGTTGGGGAAGCTTGCTAACTACTGGGAAACATCACTTAGTAGTGTTGCATGATGGAAAGCAAAAACTGCAACAATGTGTCCTTTTTGACCTTTACGCTGACTACACCCTGTCTTCAGGTGTTCTGTCTTCTTCCTCTGTGGATGATTAGTCCAGGTTTGTGCACTGCTAAGCATTGCACAAATGAATGAGCATAGATAAACATGACATTCATGGTGTTTCTTTTTTTACCCTGTTTGAACTAAGCTGTACACAGCACAAGCACTGGCATTTAAAAAAAGGAAAATTAAGAGAAAGGAAGAAAAGAAATCTATTAAATCAACAATACAAAAATTGTGCTGATACACATGAAATATTTTCACACAAGTCTGGATTTGAACTATCACTGAAATGAACCTTCAAAACACAGTAATTGTATCTTACCCCTCTTTGCCACAGAAATGGCTTTGTAGCAGAGAATGAAAATCATTGTGCACACAACCAAGTGCAACACCGTCCACAGTGCTAACAAAACACATTGAGGGATCACACAACCATTTATGATTATTGCTTGCATAAATGCAGCTCTGTCTTATCTCTCTGTGTTTGCTGCTCACTCTTGTTTTATCTGACCAGTAACCTGTGACATGCAGTCTGTAAGGCATTCTGTATCATTATCCTTAAAATGTGTGAGGATATTAAATCACAATAATATGCAGTTGTCAAGAAATGAAGGGGAGGCTGAATTCTACTCAACAGAAACTGTGAAATGTGTACAGCTTTCTTACTTTTAAAACCTTGATACAATTACTTCTACACTTTGTAAGTCTAAACTGGCTGACACACCTACTGGAGGTAAGGGAGTCTGAAGTGCCGTTGTGTATTCCTTCTCCTACCAGTAATTATTCACAGTTGCAATCCATTAGCAACAAACACTGAGAGACTGCCCACACCTTGTTTACATCTACTACACAGAGCCATGCATTTGGGATTCAGCAATTCTAATGAGTTCACACCTCATTTGCATCTTCACCATGCGCACAGCCCTGTATCTACACTATAAAAAGGGAATTGTTGCAGCTAGGGAACCTGAAGGTGAGGAGACTTGTTTATGTAGATAACACAGAAGAATATATTACTTTGGGATTTATCTGCACAGAAGACTACTGATCTTAATAAGGTATGCTTGCATTTTTCAGTTATATATAATGGATATGCTGAAATGTAACTAATAAAAATCTGTTTTATATATGTATACACACACACACACACACACACACACACACACACACACACATATATATATATATATATATATATATATATATATATATATATATATATATATATATATATGGGTCTACTTCATTTGATTGAAAGACCATTTGACCTAAACCCATTTGATCAAAATTTCATGTGATCAAAAACCAGTATTCAACGCATAAAACTGGGATTTGTCCCCCTCCCCAATGTTGTGCAACCCTGGACTTGGTATATATAGTTAGGGGGGTGGGGGTGAAGCCCCCCACCTATTTTTGTTTAAAATCTGTACTTTTTGTTTTATTTTCTTCTTTTAGAGGAAACTAGGTGGGGGGCTTTGCCCCCACCCCCCCAACTATAAATACCAACTCCAGGGTTGCACAACATTGGGGAGGGGGACAAATCCCAGTTTTATGCCTTAAATACTGTTTTTTGATCAAATGAAATTTCGATCAAATGGTTTTAGGTCAAATGGTCTTTCGATCAAATGAAGTAGACCCATATATATATATATATATATATATATATATATATATATATATATATATATATATATATGTGTGTGTGTGTGTGTGTGTGTGTGTGTGTTTGTGTGTGTATACATTAGTAGCAAACACTACTTTTATCTGTATGCATTTCTTTAGAAGTGTACTGATGGCATATACATGTTTGTTGGTGCATTTTACATTTACAGATGCACAGCCTTATTAACTGTCATCACACGTGCTAATGCTACAACTGTTTTCTCTTTCTACTCCTCTATTTTTATTTCTGTGAAATGTAAATGTCTTATATTGCCAATGAGTTAGCCTTATAGGATGGCCCATACACACCTCTAATGGAGCACTGGCCACAGGTAGACATGACTGGCAATTACATAAAATGGAATGTTCTATGGTAAATGTGTACATATGTTTCAGGGACAGTTTATTTGGTATGACTTTAAGCTTTTCACTGATGGTTTGTTAGCAAAATGTGTCATTTAACTGTTGTTTTGGGGGTGGGGTAGCCATGTTCCATTTCTATGTTGGCACAAACAGAATTTGCTGTTGTTACTCTCCTTGTTTTGATCCAACCTTGCTTTGTGTGTGATTGTAATCTGTTACAACCACATAGTTCCTTTTTATATTTAAATATCTTGAAAGTTTTATGTTTCTTCCGTGGGTAACAGTGAAATAGTACCTTTTATGTGCTATATCTAGGCAGAACTTTTATTTATGTGATACTTATGTGTTTTATCCTTCTTTTGTGTTTTATGTCACCTAGGATTATGGCACCCAACCATTAAAATCCCCCAACCCCCCTTCAGTGATCCTGAGAATGAAGTCATTGTGGAAGCATTTAGACAACATGGTGTCTTTCTGCTTGAGAGGGGCATGGGGATATGTCTGGCAGAATTCAAATTTGGCAGCAGATAGTGGCTGATATGAATGCAGTAGGTAGACAGAACAGGACATATGATCAGGTGTACCATAGGGCCACTCACATGATTTCATCAGCCTGGAAGAGAGCAGCTGCAGTGGCCCATGAATGGATGACTACTAGGGGTCCCTGCTACAGGGATATCACTCATGCTAATCAAAAAGTTCCTGTCCACTGTCAGGGGTCCAGACAACTTACTGGAAAGTGCACAACAGCATCTCATTGATATTGGTGCTTCTGTTTCAGGGAGGACAAGAATGTCCAGGGAAGAGCTTCCAGGTAGGCTTACATATCTCAGTTGTTAAATACTTGTTGTATAGTAAAATATTGACAGCAATGCTTAAGTTCTGTTTAACATTTTTTTTGGAGGGGAGAGGGAATTGCTGTAGATTGATACAGTTCACAGTATGTTCTGGCTGATACACATGAACTTGGGGTGGACATGTCACCCAAGTTCTTGTTAAAGTATGGATAATGGACATATAAAGGGCAAAAGGTTTTAACCCACTGTGTTACTATTCATTGTGATGATGGTGTCCTTATCTTTTGCTTACCTTCTTCCAGGATTATTCACCATAGGGCACCTACAATCACCTGAACATGGTAAGCCAAACATTTTTATGTCAGTACTGATAAGCAGTTCAAAGAAATATTTATTTTGTGATGGGATTGTCAGGACTGTTGTCTATAGTGCCATACTGTCCATAATAGTGGCACCACTAGTTTGTTAGCATATATTGGACTATAGTAATGTAGATATTAATTTCTTTCCTGTGTTTGCTGCTTATTATCATGGGTGATCCTGACAGTGGAAGTGTGGGACTCCTCTCACCTGATGTCAGAGCATCAATAGACTATGATGATGATGGTGGCCAAACATACGCATAGACAGGGGGTGAAGAGGTTGAACCTGACACTGAGGTTGACATTCATCCATACCCTGTAATTCCACTGGACACAGCTAGTAGGCCTATGCCAACCCATTCCAGTGAGCCCTCAGATATTGGACAGGTGGAGGGTGAGCAGAGTGAGACATTTGATCAAGGTAGTGTGGCTACTACAGCATCAGTGCCTGTTGACTCTGGCCATAGCCAAAGTGTGGGTGAGGTGTCATGCAGGACAGTTGCTAAGGGTGCTCAGAGGAGGCCTGCTTTCCATCCTTCACCTGATCTAGGTGTGTCTTCCTGTGCCACTCAATGTATATTTAGGGCTGTCATGGAGGCACAGGCACATTCCAATAGGTCCTCCAGAGAAATGCTTATGATTGTAGATGTAGCACATGCATGACTGCCTCCACCCTGTTGCCGGTTCAATGGAGTATCCTGGATGATGATGCCTGTGACACCCCAGCATGTCCCCTGTTGGTCTCTGAAAGATTTCTCTAGCTAAAATTCAAAGTGCTACACATACCTTTTTCTCCACCTGTATTAGTTCCCCTTGGTTTGCCCTGGATCTAAGTTGAGGATGACAGAGGTTGCAGAGTTCTTGTAGTGTGTCTCTGTCTACCAGGTAGCACTCTACAATTTCTACCTCATGCAGTTTATGATAAGTTAACCAGGGTCTGAAAACTCTTCTCCTTCTTGGCCTTGGTCTATTAGCAGCAGCATCAGCATAGACTTCAACCTGTTGTTGCACATACACATGAATTAAAGCAACAGCAGCCCCTAATATTCTTTCTGTCTTGACTTCTTTCTGTGGCTGTATTCCAATAGGTTTTGCAATTCACAGGGAAAACCAGCACTGAATCTATATGGTTGCTTTATAGCTAATTGAACAACTCCAATATCTTGGACTGGTTGATTAGCATACAGTTTAGCTGATTATGTTGTAATTAACATGCCACGGTGTTTACTGCGGTTGTGTGGCTCTACACACCATGTAGAGCTGCTTACTGAATACAAAACTGTGTACTACCGTGTGCGAGTTGATGCGCACATGTTCTTAGCAGACCATGTAGGGTTTATTGAATCTGCTAATTATTTATTAGAATAGTATCATGATATGAAATAGCTCAATATAAAGGGAGATTCAACTATATACACAGATACAAGTTTTTTTATATTTTCTAAAATAGAAAAAAAAAACATACAAGGTTCAAAGCTTTCATAACTGTGATAAAAGCCATACACACATTTTCAAGGTAAAAAGAGTAAAAAGACGCAGATGGGAAAATAGCTTAAAGCATTTCTCATGCTATTATCTTGACATGGTTTATGTGTTCACTTTCAACAAGCTTGTCTCTCCCTATCTTCCATGTAAGTACATGTTCCATAAAGTACATGATACATAAATTCCTTTAAGGTTTCATGATTACAAGAAACACTTACCACTTCCTTGGTAAGCTCTAATGAATTCTGATAAAAAAGTCAAGCTGTTCCTTGTAAGAGAAAGGGTTATGCAAAAACACTGCAGCAGCTAGAAGTTTTATAAAACAAGCATTAAAGAAATATATACTCAGTACAGCTTCCCTCTTTGATGCTATAAAGCATCACAGTCCAAGATAATTTTGAATTATATCATTGTCAAACATGTAAGCTCTGGGATGTTTTTGTTCAGGTATAACAAGCATTGCAAGTGTACTTTTCCCCCACAAAACTTCATATTACCAGATTTTTAATAACAAATATACAAGAGCTATTAAAAGGATGATTATAACAAAAGTAATTAAACTTTGCAATATGCTGGTACCTACATTTCTAAATATATTACCCAAACCATTCAAACAAGGTTCAACCAGATTCAGTGTTAGTCATATTAATGGCCACATGTTCCATAAAATCAGCCATCTTTTCTTATTCATCACGAAAGTCTAAAACAAAAGTAAAGCACCACTTTCTGATCAGATGGCAAATGCTGCTCTTTGAGGCTAGTATGTAATCAAAAGCCATTTGGTTTTGTAAGACCATGGCTCTGACTTCATTAAGTTCTCTATTTGCCAAGAAAATGTTTTCCAATGTCTTATTAGCCATTTCAGGTAATATAAGGGACAACTGATTCACTTTGCTCATAGTTTGCAATATGTCATACTGCAGATAAAAGAAAACCACTGCTTGCTCAGCAGGCTTTTAGCCCTCTTTTTGTGTCACCTTCTTGCAAGTGTAGACAAAGCATGAAAAATAGCTGTCATCATATGTCCCACATAACAATAACCAGACTAGTTCCTGGGAAACCAGAAGGAGGCAATGTCTTCACAGGTGTAATAATGATTGTCCAATATTCCCATGCCCATTCAAGCTGTAACAATTTAGTTTCATCACTGGTGTTATTGCAACTGTTGTAACCTACACAGTTACTTCTTTGGCATAAAAAGTATCATCCTGTGTTGACGCAGTCAATTGATAATATATTTTCTTAGGCCAGTCAGTAATGTTACCCCAAGTTTGGTTTTCTACAACAATTTGCATTTCTAAATCTGTCTGCTGTACAGGGACAGGTAGCATTGGAATGCCCCCCTTGTCATCATGAGAACAAATCCACACACCCAGCAGTTGGAAATATTTAGGTCACTGGCATATTGGTGCAGCATTCGAAGAAACAAGTTTTCTCAAATGTCGATCAGAAGCAATAGAAGGAGGAGACTTAGTGATGTCGTCTGAAGGAAGTGTGGTGCCACTATCAGTCAACTCAGAGATGTCAAGCAGGTTTTCTTGCAATGTGAAGCATGGACCCAATTCGGTATTCTGGCACACTTTACTGCAGTATGAATAGTTAGGAGGATGAGGACAGGTCCCTTCCACTGTGGCTCCAAAGAAGATTTCTGTTGGAACACCTTCACATAAACCTAATCACCTGGCTGCAAGTCATGAAAGAGAACATTGCAGGGGTCTACTTTATGTGCTCAAAGTCCGAGAATATCAAATACGATATTCTCGACACGAGTACACAGAAAGTGCAAAACATCGAAAATGTAAACGGAAATCTCTGTAGGTGGAGATTTTCATTTACTTCAATGTAGTGCGATCTCGGAGTTGGTATATTTAAGTAGTGAGGGGTGTGGGGGGTGCAGGGGGGCTTGCCCCCCTGCCTACACTAGTTTAATTTTTTTTTTTTGTGTATTTTATTTTTTTTGGACTTTGATTGTTTAATAGTTCGATGCATATGGTTCGATCCATATGCATTTGAGCTATTAAACTTTTGTGGTCCTAAAGTAGACCCCATTGCAGGTGGTGGAAGGGTCTCCTTTAGTGTGTTGACGAAAAGTCTGTAAGATAGAAACAATTTTTGAACAATAGTTCAATAAAGCTTGATCAGTAAATACCAGTCCATAGTTTATCACTCGTGGAGAGTAGTGTTTACAGTTCATCACTTACTCATCAGAGCCAGAGGCAAAGCATCTGGCAATTTTAGCCCTGTTCCACTAAAGACTTTGTTTATAAAAAATACATTTTTAACAGAGAACACAATTTCTTAACAATTTTAAGTATAAAAATGAGTACCTCTATCTAAAGTAATACTACAAAAGGTGTGGTTTTTACAGAAGATGCAATTTTATGTGACAAACAGATCTCACAATTAATTATGTAATGGCTAACTAGAGACAGAGAAAGAGGGGCAAACCAATAACACTGAATAAAATTAAGAAGCCCATGCTTACCAATGTGATTTGGTAAGTGGTATGCCCTTACCAACCAGGGTAGCACAAACAAAGATGCTACTATCCTGCCATCAGAATAACTCAGCATACTTTTTACAACGCACACTGATTCATCTCTTTTTCTCAGTCTCTAAAGCTTCATTCATAAAGTAATCAAATCATTAAAATTATAAGGATTGCCAGCCTTTGTAAATGCTTCTTGCATGATATAAACAACATTTTTAGTGACAGTGACATCTAAACCAGCAGCTTGCTTAGCTGCATAATCTGCCAACAGGTTACTTCTCACAGTGACAGTGTCTCCTTTTATATGCGCTTGCACTTTAACTATTGTTAAAGCATTTGGTAATAGCAAAGCATCTAAGTCTTTTACAAACTTTACATTTATTTCAGTACCTGCTGATGTTAAAAATCCTCTTTGTCTCCACAATTCCCCAATGTCATGGGCTACCCCAAATTCATAATGACTATCAGTATGAATGTTCACAACTTTATCTTTAGTTATTTTACAGGTTTTGGTTAATGCAATCAATTTAGCAACTTGTGCAGAGGTAACCTTTTCCAGTCTTTCCTGATACAATACTGTATTTTCAGTACATATAGCAAGGCCTGCAGTAAGGTTTCCATTTCATTCTCTTCTCCATGATGCATTCAAGAGCAATTCCATTTCTGTATTGTACATTGGAGTGTCTCTCAAATCAGGTTTAGGAGAAAGCACATGATTAGTCACAATTATACGATCATGCGGTTCACCATCCCCTGCCATAGGCAGGAGGGATGCCAAGGTTCAATATCTGGCATTGCTCAATGGTGACTGTAGGGTTAGAAATAAACAACAATTCATATTTTGTTAACCTGGCAGGCGAATGATGCTGTGTCTTAAATTTTAGCAACAGTGCAGATATCACACAGGGAACTGCAACTGTAAGTTTGTGTTCTAGAACCAATGCTGCAGACTGTACTACCATGAGTGCAGTTGCTGCTACTGCCTGCAAGCCGCATAGTAATCCTCTAGCCAATGGGTCTAACAATAAACTGCAATATGTAATAAGTATAAATGCATATTTTTGAACTAATACACCTGCTGCATACCCCCCCTTATGACTTATCAAAGTAAAGGCTTCTTATAATCAGGGAGTCATAAGGCTGGGGCTGTAGCAAGGGCTTGTTTTAAGAAAGTAAACGCATTTTCTTCCTTTTCTTTCCAGGGCAACAGCTCTGGTGTGTTTTGTTTGAGCAATTTCTGCATAATTTTATACCCATTGTCTATAGTATCCTGCCAAACCTAGAAAAGTTCCTAGCTGCTTCTGAGTAACAGAGTGAGGTGTTTTATGATAACACTTGAAGGCAAGAGATGCCTCTCTCCATGTGATATTAAGTGTTTTTACCTTAAGTGACCATGACTGAAGTTTTTCCTTTGATACTTTGTGTCCCTTTTTGCTAACTCAGTCTGTAAATGTATGGTGTCCTGCTGACAATGTGTTAGTGTTTCTTAAGCTATAAGTAAATCATCTACTTATTGTACCAATATAGATTTAGATGGAAACCGGATTTCTTCCAGGTCCTGCTTTAAAATTTGTGAAATGGTTGAGGGACTATCAACAAAGCCTTATGGTAGTTGTAGCCATGTATATTGAATTCCCCCATATGTGAAGGCAAATAAATACTGGCTATCTGGATGAATAGGGATGGAAAAGAAAGCTAAACATAAATCTACTATAGGAAAGCAAGTAGCCCACAGTGGTATGCAACTCAGCATGGTTGCTGGATTTGACACTACGCAGTATGAAGGGATGACAACCTTACTGCTCTTAAGTCCTGTGCAAACCCATATGTGTCTCTGCCTCACTTCCTAACTGGAAAAATGGTAGCATTACAGCAACTGAGTGTTTTTGCTATAATTGCCGGCTGCAGCAGAGATTGTATTACAGGTTTGATTCCCTCTTTTGTCTCTGGTTTTAAAGGATACTGTGCTATGAGAGGAAGTGGCTTCCTAGGATCCACACATATTTTTAGTTATATGGCAGAATTTAACAGACCTACCTCATGAGAATGTCTTGCCCACAAAATGTCAGGAGCTTGCTGTAACAGTCTGTCATTTGCACTCGAAGAGTTTCTCAGTAACGCTAAGTACGACAATCACGTTTTCTTTTGATTCAGATGGTACATTACACAGTATCTGCAGTGAAAAGATAATACATCCTAATTTACAAACCAGATCCCTACCCATTACGTTTGCTGGAGCTGAGCTGCTTAATAGAAAGGCATATGCTTATTTTCAATCAGTTCTAAAGAGACCAGAAAAGGTTTAGATACAGGAAAACAGTGGGAGTGTTAGTGACACCCACTGCTGACACTTTTCAGATGATACTGGAATTTTATCCTGGACACTTAATTTTAAAACAGATCAAGTTGCACCAGTGTGCCAAGTTCCCTGGTTTTGTACATTAAGTAAGACTCTGTGCACAAAAGCAAAATTAAAAGCTGCTTTAGTGTTTGCCATCGGATCTGCAATACCAGGATGTGCTGAAAATGCTTCCCTAAGTCTGCTAAAGTAATTAGCTGGTGTTTCAACCTTACTTTGCTTACATGCAGTAATGTTGTCCCAATTTGGTTTAACAGGACAGATTGTCAAAATTTCCTGTAAGAGCTTCTCTTTGACTTCCTCAAAATTTCTTGTAAGAGCTTCTCTCTGACTGCTAATGCCCTCTTCCCTTCAGCGGTTGAGTAATTTAACCCTGCTATGGCCAATCTGGCTTTCTCTTTTAATTAGTCATATATAGCAGGCAGGACTACAGCTTTTAACAACTGCCTTAAATCTTACAGGGTAGGTTCGTATATCAGAATAATAATGCTTATTCATCCTTAAAGTTTTGTAGGTCTTACTTGATGTTAAGAAAAGCTTTATCTGTAGTATGTAAGTTAGTAAGTTTCCAGGGTCTGTGGCCTAATGGGGTAGAACCATCCAAATGTGATATCTCTCTGAGGGGATATAGAGAATTATCAATGTGCTCCTCTTCTTTGCAGCCTGTCATGCCTTTTGGTGAATAAATGCACCTATTTACCTAGATGTTCTACATCATCACGTTGTGCAATGCTCCCATCACCGTCTGAGTCAGAGGACAAAGTTTTAGGGTGGACAACACTAGGGGGTTCAAGCTGGGGTGATGCTGATGCTGAGTGTGTGTAGTTACATGAGGAGTGACATGTATCAATACGCTTTTCAGTGGGGTTGTAGACTAACCTCTGTCTTGTTGGGATGGGTGGGGGACCTGATCATTTCTGTGATGAGGGAACAAGGGAAGCTGATCATCTTCGATAGAAGACACCCCCTACCAACTACAGTACGGTCATTTGAAATGTCTGGATACAGAGGAACAGTTAGCATGGTATTACATGCTTTAACTGTTCTTTTAAGTTCTATAAGTTGTTGCAACAATTTGCTATTTACATCTTTTTACTCCTTGTCTCTCTTAAAAGTTTCAATATACCAATTCCAATGGTCAGTTTTTATCTTATTGCCCTCTTGTTCTAATTTTGTTCATAAATGCAGTATTTTAGTTTTATCAAAAGTTCCATTGTCAGGAAAGCATAAATCTAAATGTGGTTTAGTTAGTTTATGCTAGTATGCTATATAATGGCAAGATTTCAACCCGTACTTGCAGTTCATATAATGGGCTTCTGGAGAACTTGCAGAAGGTTCGATGATTTTACTGCCTGATTTACCTGTAGTATAAGATATGTTACACTGTTTTATATTTTAACTTTTGTGTCTAGTGCCACAGAATATGCTTAATCATACATACACATTTATACAAGCTGTTAGACATACACAGCAATTAATTGCAGGGCCCATCCCTGCTGTGCATTTATGACTGAAACCCAATTCAGTCTAAGTATTGGGCCGCTCCTGGTCAATGCATCTAGCATATGCTGTAATGAAACTCACAATTGTGAATATAAACCTAAACGTTGAATGCATTCACCAGTGCAATAAACAATGTACATACAATCCAAACTGCATTAACATCTCTGAAACTCACAAGAACTCAAAGACAAAATGTCCATTATTTGTCAAAGACATTCCTGCCAGAGGCTTCAGTGATATTATCCAAATAAATAAACCTTGGTTAGGTCCTAGATTCATGGCACCAACTGAAATGGAAGATTTGTCAACACCTAACATCATGCAGCTATTAAGTTATATAAATTGACAGTCAACAATTCTGGATGCAGACATATTATTTATTAGAATAGTACCATGATATGGAATATTTCAATATAAAGAGACATTCAACTATGTACACAGATACAAGCCCTTTTTATATATTTTGAATAAAAAATAAAACATGAAAGGTTCATAGCTTTCATAATTTTCAAAGTAAAAGGAGAAAACAGATGCAGATGGGAGGATAGCTTAAAAATTTTCTCTTGGTATTATCTTGACATAGTTTATGTGTTCATGTTCAACAAGCTTATCTCCAACTATGTTTCATGCAAGTACATGCTCCATAAAGTACATGTTACATACATTTCTTTCAAAGTTGCATGATTAGAAGAAACTTTTGCCACCTACTTGTTAAGCTCTATGAACTCTAACAAAAGTCAAGCTATTCTTTGTATGAGAAAGGATTATGCAAAAACACTGCAGTAGCTAGAAGTTTTATAAAAGAAGCATTAAAGAAATATATACCCACTACACTATGAAAACCCAGTCAATAGCTAGAGGTCAGAATCAAACCCTTTACCTTGTATCTGTGAAGTAAAGACCTTTAATATTGTGCCAAACCCTCCCTTAATCAGCAAATTATACAATACAATACAATAACCCTTTGGGATGTGCCTCATCAGACATATCAAACAGCTAGAAAGGCCCTAGACATTACTAACAAATAAGATCACATGATACTAATGCAGAAGCTATCAGAAAACACAAAAAGCACTGATCTCTTTTCTGTGTCTTATAGGTTCCTCAGCAGAGGCCTATACTTGCATTCCAAGGAATTAAGGACCCAGTAGTCCTGAATTTCTTGTATAATCACAAAGTAAACAGTCCCACAGATACCAGAACAAGGGATCTAAATCTGCTCGAGCAGATCAATAAAACAAGATAGAACGACATATACTCAGAGTCACTCTCATCTTTGGAATAGACTGTCTTTGCAGAAAAGAAACAGTGTGACACACTATCTTCCATCATATGTGATTTTTTGGATAATTGGATGAGTTTTCATAAATTCACCGCAGGACTAACTGTTCTAGCCCTCCATGGGAGGTGATGCAGTCTAGGGTGGTAAGTGGGTGTAATGGTCACTTGGTCACAAGACTCAGTTGACTTGAACTTCCTATGATTCCTATAACATGCACAATCTCCTCTTATTTTTCATCCAGAATTATTTAATCTGTTCATATTATTTATTTATTTATTTATTTACTTACTAATAGGTTCCTAGATAAGTACGAGGCCAGCTTCACTTGCAGGCCATTTTAAGCCTTGTCATATTCCCTTTTTGTGCTTGAAATAACCTATCCCATTTGGTTATAGATTAATGTTACCCATTCCATGGTTGAAATTTATTTATTACCCCTAATGAGAATAACCGGGATCGTACCATAGATACTTTGAGTGGATCCATGTATAGGATAAAACATTTACGAGCTGCCTCTATCCATTTGTAGTACAGGGAGAAGTCCTGGAGGTAAATATTCTGTTTCCCATCCATAGATCTAAGTTGCACATGCATATTTATTTGAAAATTAATGAATGATTAGTGAACTGGCTAAGTGAAATGGTCCTTCTCATTCCCTTTTCATCTATATTTGTTTCTCAGAGGAGGGTAAATGCAACATATGTATGGACCATTTAGTTGAGCTCATTGGAGGGGATAGATCCACAACAAAGTATGGCGTTACAGGCAGATTCTGAACAAGACTTCAGCAAAGGATGGGGAATGGAATGCAAATCAAAGTCACATGAGATGAAACTGAGAACAGATGAAACAGTTGTAATAGCAACAAATGGGGCAAATCAGAAGAAACTGAGAAGTGAGATAGAAGGGAAGATAGTGGAACAGGTTAACATCTTCAAGTATCTTGGAGGGGTGGTTGAGGAGAAGGGAAGTCAGAATGAGGATGTCAAGGCTGAAATCAGAGAGGCTGGAGCCAGGTGGCACAGAGTGGCTGGGGTAGCGTATGAAAGAAGAATGCTAAAGAATCTGAATAGCAAGGTGTACAAATTAGTGATGTAACCAGTACTACTCAGTGGTATGGAAGCCGAGCCAGTAAAGACAAAGTGATTAAGGAAACTAGAGGTGATGGAGATGGAGTGCCTGAGATGGATGGTAGGATATACATTGTGGGACAGATGAAGAAATGAGGACATAAGAGCAGAACCCAGAGCAGCTCCAATTACAAAAAATGTCAAACAGACCAGATTATGGTGTTTCAGACACATGCAGAAAAACAGAAGATAATCTGGTGGAGAAGATTTGGGACAGACAGGAAGAAGGCAAGAGTAAAAAAAGGGCATCCAGCAAAAAGATGACTGGATTGTGTGAGAGAAGACCTGCAATAGTCAGGCATGAGTATGAAAGAAGGCAGGAGAGTGGCACTGAATAGAGTGATGGTGACAGTTGACGCAACACCCTGACCCATGTAGAAAATGAGAAAATGGAGGATAATGATGGTGATGATTTAGTTTAGCTCATCAAATGGCATGCTTATTCAAGATAAAAGAAAAGGAATACTCCATATGCAAATCTCCACACAGACAGTGATTGGAAGCCTGGACTGAACCTTTAATTCTGGAGTTGTGAGACAGAGATGCACCATCTAGGCTACCAGGCATCATCTACTATTTACCTTTGTATGCATTTACTGAATATGTATCACGACCATTCTGTGCATTTTTCTACCTTTATGTAACCTTCCCAAAGAATATATACAGCTTCTTTTCAGTCTGTAATTTATAAAATACTTTTACTAAGTTAAAATACTAAGGTGGGTTCAAATTTACTGACGACATCTGGCAATATAGCATCTATCCTATAATTAGTCTGAAAACCATGCTGAGAATCTGAAATAATTGTGCTAGCAACAACATTCCACAAAGCTACTGCATATCATCTAGTTGTTGTTGTGTCTTTCGGCTTTTCCCGGTTAGGGGTCGCCACAGTGGAACTCCAGTCCGCTAATGATTGGTAGTTGATTTTTACATGCCGAGTTACCAGCCCTGACGCACAACCTTCAACGAAGGTACGCCCATTCACACATGTCTCCACGCAGAAGACACTCTAGCTGAGAATTGAACCAGACAGCGACTTACTGTGAGGCGACAATGCTACCGCAGCACCACCATCGCGGGCTACACTGCATATCATCTAGTATATACCTTATTATTCAGTTATGGAATATGGTAGTTAATGCAGATGATTAAAGTTAATAACTGTTACTACGCTTCACTGCCTCATCCAGGGTTTGATTCCCCTTAGTTTCATTTGCCTACTCCATGAGTTTGATCAAGTCACTTTACGAGGAAGTGGTTCCACTATGAGTCTGACAAAGGGTCATGCAGATCAGTGCTGGAGCCAGTTAGCAAATATAAATCAACATATATTGTAATGAATTACATTGTTTACATCTTCATGTGCACTGGAGAGCTGAACAACATCAGCAGACCAAAAATTGTTTAGATTGATGGTTAAACGTCTCTTATGAGCAGGTTTAACAGTCCTTTTCCTTTTGACAGAATGATTGAAGGAGTCATGAAAGATGGGGTTAATGCTTATATAGACATACTTAAATATTACAGGGAAGAATATCATCAGAAGTTGTAGGGAATCATAATCTATGTGACAGTTTATATACTTGGAATATTGGGGGTTAAAGAAGGTGGATAAGAAGATGGAAGTTGAGATTTATTTGTTAGTTTCTGGAGTGAGTCATGGAAAATAAATCACAAAATAATGTGTGATTTGTGCAGCAGTTAACTCATTCATGTCACCTGTGCTGATTGTACTTTTTACAGCTACATGCATACCATACTACTTGTGAGGGTGTATGTAATTCTTTCTTTTCTGCAGCACATCAGAGGCAGACCTCACAAAACAAGAAAGGTACAATATATCATAATCATCACACTGAAAAACTTGAATGTGATAAAAGGATTTTAACTGAACACATAAGGCAAAAAGTTCCTCAGTTTCAAAGCATTTCTCACATTTAAGAGGTTTCTCTTTTTACGCCCCAGATGATTTCTCTGTAGCCTGCTAAACTTTACACTTCATTAGAATGAGATTGGGCAGATGCACCGAGGAATATTAGGGCAACCTATGCTGAGAATAGATTTAATATATTTTCAAACTATTTTCAGGTTGTGGGTTTGGTTTTGTTACTGCCGATAAAAGTTATTCACATTCTTTATTATGAATAATTTCAACCGCTGTCTTGCCTGTTACCAGCACACCAAGTCAGTTTTGGATTTCCCGAAACTTCCCCCATTCTGGTGCTTCTGTTTATATGTCAATACCTTCTACTAGGTATAGTGCTAGTGTGTCCCTGCTCCAGTACCAGCTGAGGTGACATTTAGTCACACCTGACTAAACATGAGGTATATGCATCATATCATGCTTTGCAGTGACATTCCTGTGTGACTAACTTCAAATTTACTAGGCTTATAGTTAGTTGCTGTCCTATTTATTATTACCAAAAGTATGTTTTTAATGTAGTCAGTAGCATCCTGTTGTGTTTTATAAAATAAAGACAAGCTGACATCTTTAAGACTACTGAAAATACAGCTGAGTGAAATGTTCTTGTATTTCTTGAACAGCACAAATTATGTATTTTTTTTATACTTTGTTGTGATAACCAGATGAAAAATATGGGTGCATGATCACTGATAGAACTAGAAATCATTTTATCCTAAGACAATTTTTTATGGAGCTGAGAATAATTGGTTCAAATGGTCACAGTGATTAGATGAGAAAGACCAAACAGTTGGACAGAGTTGGATAGGTGGGTGGCCAAATCTATCCAAAGCTTGATTAGAGTCAATATTTAAGTCACTTGGTATGAAAAAGTAATTCTTTCTGTTAGAGGTTAACCACTAAAGATCTTCCTTTTAGGAGGAGACAGGAGAGTCATAGTGAAGCATATATCCAAACAATATCAAGAGACTGGGTTTGATAAATATTAACGATAGCCAAGCTAGATTCTTTAAAGCTACTCTAGAGAATATGTACTTCTGAGCAGGATAGGTTAGAGAGCTACCAGACTCTTGACATAAATTATATCCCTGTGAACCTTAGCTTGGCAAGGTGATCTTAGAAACCTAAATGTCCTTTTAAGCCAACTTTTGTATACTGGATGTGGATCTTGTTGAAATAGCATGATGTAACTAAGCAGCAATTGTATCTTATCATGAATTATTCTAATATTGAAGTCAAGTAACTTTAGTTAATTACAGTATACCTAACTATTATTCCTTAAGTTAAAATAACATTATTTTGGCAAAGATCTGGACTTACAGTAGGGGTATAAAAACAAACAGTACAATAAGTCCTGGAATAAGTAGCAATATAATTTGTTAGAAGGCGTTTTTTAATAGTTTATGGTCTTCCACAAAGCAGATGTATACAGATGCGATTTAAAAAGTATATATGCTAGTATATATTACAATATGTCTTATCTATTACCTGAGGATCCTATGACAGCTAGATAAGAAATTCCAGGTGTAGTTGTGTTTGCAACTAACTGTTCCCTATTCTACTATGCTGGGAGAAGAGATTTTGTTGGCTTTCATGTGTTTCTGAACTATATAAAGGCAGGCTAGTAGTAAAATGTTTAATAGTAAATTAGTTCCTACATGGTAATGTGCCACATTTTCATTGACTGGGAAAATAACAGGCAGAGACTGAACAATGAACAGAAGAAGTGGCTTCTCATGCTTTTATAGGCTCACAAAAAAAAAAGTAGTGATTAATGATTGGACAATTGACAGACTTGAATGCTGGAAGTATGTAGTGTACCCTAGCTTATGGAAGATAACTGTGGTGGGTGGGAAAACAGACACTGTCCATGATGCCAAACCAAAAATTTGTTAAATTCCCGACAAAAATGCAGAGTGTTTTTTTTAAATACAGTCCCACATTAATCTGAGAATTTGCCTACCATCCTTTGTGACATGATATTTACATGAACCTCACTCATCTCATTTCATTCTATTTATGAAATGATTATCTGGTTGTAACTCCATTAGACAGGGTTACCAGAATTATTAGGAGAACAAAGTTTGTGGGAGTTGAGTGGATCAGACAGCTGTCATGGTTGCACATGGAAGCTACTTGACTACCTGTGGTGGTGGCCCTACTTACCCTATTCTATTATTTCTGTTTATAGATCAGTGCGTCTACTGAGTATAGTCCAAGCTTGCCCCTGCCCCAGTCACAAAGGAAGTGGCACTTACTGAACCCTGTTCTAGTGCCAAACCTGACTACCAATCAGAGATACGGCTTTCAATGGGATTTCCAAAAACAGCCTGCCTTACACTAGTATATCCCTGACTTTGCCATCAGAACGATAGGTTAGTAAGCAAAGCTTTGCCATTCCTCTCTTCCTCCATCACACCAGCTTTGGCAGGAGCATGACCGACTAATTGAACTTAGGTCTCAGAGCTACAACAGCATCACACCTAACCTTCATAGATCTGTCGATCCCTTGATGGAAAAAAAGACAAACAATTAAAAATAAATACATAAATAAGTAAATAATGAAATAAGGAAATTAATCCATGAGAGAGCGAGAGAGTAAGGGAAGCATAATGAATAAAATAATATGATTTCCCTCTCTAGTGACTCACACAGAAGAAATCAATTGGATTTTATTACAGTCAATAAAAGAACAACAAATAAAGTACTAATAAAATAAGTAACAAAGGGCCACAGCTCCAAAGGCAAACCAAAACTTTAATCTGTGAGCACTTTCGTTCAATCAAATCAAATGAATGTCTTCAAATTCAAACAGTAAACCCCTCCTTGTATAACCAAGAAATCACATGACCAATAAAATGCATTACATCACAAGTTTAAAACTGATTGTTAAAAGGCATATACATATTTATAAAGATATTTACATATACTTTAAAAGAATTTTTAAGCACAAAGTAGAAAATTATTAATATATAAATATATAAAAAATCAAAAAGGTGCATCCATACAAACCTATAAGTACATAAAATATTGTATTATCTTTTAAGAACATTCTATACTGAATTTCACAAATTCATTCAGCGTAATAAACTTTTAAGCTTGAGTAAACACGTAACAGAACACTGCTCATTAAGGCCTGGGTAACTATGCGCATTTAAGGTAAGTTGCCACCATAACTCTTGTCTTTCGAGTAAAAGGGATGTATGCCCACCTCTAGGGCCCTCCATCACCTGGTCGATCAGCTTAAATTTAAAGTGGTGTCCATGGTTGTCCCTAATGTGGTTGGCCAAAGCATTAGTTTCTCTGTTTCTATTTATACTATAAATGTGTTCATAGATTCTTTCTTTGAACCTACGATCGTTTTTTCCGATATAAAATGCCAGACAGAGTTGACATCTTGCCAAATATACCACACTTTTAGAGATACAGTCATATCTAGCAGTGAGTGAAAATGCCTGTTAGCAATTGTATAGTCCCTACCTATGTCTATGTACCAGCAATAGGCAGATGCTTCCCATTTAACCATTCCTAGGTTCCTGTTGTACAATTTATGCTCTTTCTCTAATATATTTTTTAAGTTAGCTCCTTTTCTATACACAACTCTTGGTAGGGCGCCAAATTTAGATCTAAGATCTGTGTCTCCCATAAGGATACTCCAGTTTTTTAACAGGGTACCCCTTATGGATTCACCATAAGGTGTATGTGTAGTAATTAACCTGACAATATATCCATTCTTATCCCTATTGTTATTACTGTGCATTGGCGTATTTATGTCAGCACTATTACCCTCAGTGGTGGCAGGGCTAAGCATATGAGCTAATAAGGCAGGTGGTCCCAAAATGGGTGAGAAGTGCCCCTCCCTTCTTTTTATTTGGAATTCTTTTATGAGTCCCTGCAGTAACACTTCTGAGTAGCCCCTTCTTTCAAACATTTGTTTTAAATTATTGCATTCCTGCATGAATTCTTTATCCAAGGTGATCCTCCGTGCTGCCCTAACCAGCTGACCTTTGACTATAGATTTTTTCTGGTATTGTGGATGGCAGCTTGTGTAATGTAAAAATGAGTTCAAGTAGGTTTTCTTTCTATGAATTTTAGATAAGTAGCATCCCCCTAAAATGTCCTTAGTTAATTCCACATCCAAGTAAGCAATCTTTACGCTGTCAAAATTGGATGTGAATTCCAGAAAGAATGTGCTGGCATTCATCTCATCCACTATTTCCTTAGCCGTAGTTTCATCTCCATTCATGATCATAAATATATCATCCAAGAACCGCGTATAATACATGATTTTATCCTTGATGTTACTTCTGGTAAACACAAAATGGTGCCCCCAGAAGGCCATAACTAAGTTGGTGAAACTACCACCACATGGGGACCCCCCATAGCTACTCCCCTTTTCTGTAGTTAGTATGTACCATTAAACATGAAAAAAATTGTTCTGCAAAATGATGTATAGTAGTTCTTCAACTAATCTGGTTTCATTTGCTGGGGCACCTCTTTCTACTAACAGATCTACCACCCATTCAATTCCCAAATTGTGGCGGATGACTGTGTAAAGGTCTTTTACATCCACAGTTTAAAAAGTTGAGCTCTTCACTACATTCCTGATTATTCATGGCCCTTAAAAATGACCAGGAGTCCTTAAAAATTTAGTGTTCCATTGTTACATATTTTTTCAAGATACCGTCAACCACCTTAGCACAAGCATATGTGGCTGAATTTCTCCCATCAATTATGGGGCGTAGAGGAGGGTTAGCCAGATTCTTATGAATCTTTGGAGCGTCAAAGATAACAGGTGTGATAGGTGTTGATGTTGTTAAATATTTAAACATATCCAAGTCTATTTGACCGCAAATAAATAAATCATTAATGTAACCTCTTATTTTCCTGTATGCTACATTAAGTTCATTTAAAGACACCATTTTGTAACTGTCCTGTTTCAGCATTTCCTCCATTCTACAGTTATAATCATCCTTAGTCATAAATACTAGCCCCCCACCCTTTTCTGGCTTCATGACTCTGATGCTGGCAAGCCTCAAAGCATTTAGTTCCAGTACATTTTCATTAGTCATATTCTTTTGCAATCCCCCATGAGCATAAGTGCCCTTTAATTTATTTCTAAAATCAATTTCACATATTTTTAGGGACAACCCTGGACACCACTTTAAATTTAAGCTGATCAACCAGGCGATGGAGGGCCCTAGAGATGAGCATACATCCCTTTTACTCGAAAGACAAGAGTTATGGTGGCAACTTACCTTAAATGCGCATAGTTATCCAGGCTTTAATGAGCAGTGTTCTGTTATGTGTTTACTCAAACTTAAAAGTTTATTACGCTGAATGAATTTATGAAATTCAGTATAGAATGTTCTTATAAGATAATATAATATTTTATGTACTTATAGGTTTGTATGGATGCACTTTTTTGATTGTTTTTTTATATATTTATACATTAATAATTCTCAACTTTGTGCTTAAAAATTCTTTTTAAGTATATGTAAATATCTTTATAAATATGTATATGACTTTTGACAATCAGTTTTAAACTTGTGATGTAATGCATTTTATTGGTCATGTGATTTCTTGGTTATATAAGGAGGGGTTTTACTGTTTGAATTTGTCTGAAGAAGTTCATTTGATTTGAGTGAATGAAAGCGCTCACAGATTAAAGTTTTGGTTTGCCTTTGGAGCTGTGGCCCTTTGTTCCTTATTTTATTAGTGCTTTATTTGTTGTTTTTTCGCTTGTCATTTCGTTTGTTAGGGTATGGCTAATGAAGGTGAACTTAATACACCTAATTTGTTCTTAGGAACACAAAATGAGAACAATGTTGCTGCATCTATAACAAACCTTACAAGGATTGTACAAACTTTATCATAGAAAGTGGATGACTTGAATGGCTAGCTGTTGGCTAATGAGACTAATGGAAGAAGGAATGTGCAAACAATACCCAATATGAGTTTATCAAATGTGGGCTCATCTTATGTTACTGAACTCCCTAGGCTGCACGTGGGACAAACATCCACCACTGAATTGTCTTATAGAGCTAGCCATGACCAACAGCCAAATGAAAGACTTTATTATAACCTGCATGGAGGTGAACTGCCACGGAGGCTTATTGGAGTTCCAGAGCTAAGGGAATGGTTGGAGCAAGATTTTTCCCTTGGGCTACAACAGAATAATTCTAATGCTACAGTGGAACAACCAGTCAGTGGCACTGATATCAAGACTGTATTGAAGCAGTTTGATACAAGTTTGCTTAAATATAGAAAGACTCAGTTGGAAATAGTGTACCTAGAAGAATGTCTGAAACATGAACAGGTACCAAAAGGATAAAGGTATTGTCCCTATCCAATGGGGATTATACCAAACTCCTAATTTCACTTAGAACTGGTTTCATTTTTTAACCAACAGAGGCTTAGCTTAATGAAAATTGTGATATCTAATTATGAAAAAGAAAAATGTTGAGCTGTTTAATGAACTGTTAATGCTGGAGAATAGCATTAAAACCAACACTGACGTTGATAGATACAAATTTGAATACAATAGAACTTTTGAGTCCAGTGATGCCTTTATTTTAAAATATAAAGCTACAAAAATCAAGAAACTACAGAGAGACCTTGATGACTACACTAATGGGCTGGTTTTCCCACACCCAAGAATGGCCATCAAAAGTAGCAAAGCCCCTGTAAACCAACCACAACGCTTTGTTAATATTAATATGCATGAGGAGGCTGAAGCAGATCCGCTCACTAGTGACATCACTAGTGATGTCACTGAACCAGAGGAACAGGAAGGGACAAGCCAGCCAAGAAGAAGTGAGCATTTGCAAGGGAGAAACATCAATGGAGTTTCAGGGGAACAAAATTTTTGTGTTTCTACATACAACAATGGTCAAATGCAACGAGGAGACACCAAAAAGAAGGTGAAATCGCAGAAAAACAACCACTACAACAAACGGAGATAGTAGCAAACTGGGAAGCACAGCTTGAAGAAAATGAAAATGAGCATGGGATTGTTATTTCTGGTGAAGAGAACAAACACAGTGAAGCAGCTGTTATGTTTGGTGAGGAATACAACCACAGGGAAGCAGCTGGACATCCTGTTATTCAAACTAACCAGCAAGGTTACTTCAATATATTTAACTTTACTACTGTGACTATAGAACCTAATTTAATTAAACTTTTAGCAAGGAGATTGACATTTATACCAACGCAGAAAGCAAATATAGGCACTGTACTGATGGAATTTAAGCTCTACATACATAAATTAAATTTACAACTTTTATTTCATGGTTGTGAAATGAATAATGTGAATGAAAACAGGGTTCCTAGTACTTTTAACCCACCCTTGAATCCTACACTAGCACTTTTTGAAAAAAATATGTGAAATTGATTTTAGAAATAAATTAAAGGGCTCTTATGCTCATGAGGGATTGCAAAAGAATATGACTAATGAAAATGTACTGGAACTAAATGCTTTGAGGCTTGCCAACATCAGAGTCATGAAGCCAGACAAGGGTGGGGGGGTATGGTGGTAACTTACCTTAAATGTGCATAGTTACCCAAGCCTTAATGAGCAGTGTTCTGTTACATGTTTACTCAAGCTTAAAAGTTTATTACGCTGAATGAATTTATGAAATTCAGTATAGAATGTTCTTATAAGATAATATATTTTATATACTTATAGGTTTGTATGGATGTACCTTTTTGATTGTTTTTTATATATTTATATATTAATAATTCTCAACTTTGTGCTTAAAAATTTCATTTAAGGTATGTGTACATATCTTTATAAATATGTATATGCCTTTTAACAATCCGTTTTAAACTTGTGATGTAATGCATTTTATTGGTCATGTGATTTCTTGGTTACATAAGGAGGGGTTTTACTGTTTGAATTTGTCTGAAGAAGTTCATTTGATTTGAGTGAACGAAAGTGCTCACAGATTAAAGTTTTAGTTTGTCTTTGGAGCTGTGGCCCTTTATTACTTATTTTATTTACAGTCAATATTATTTTGTACCCGATAAACCAGAAAAGGACATATCAGTTTTATTGAACATTTTGCAACAGTTTCAGGTTTTTTTTAGGATACAAAATTAATGAAGACAAAACAAAGACTATAGCTGTATAAACACCAATAGTTTCAGCAATACCCAATACTTATGAGTACATGATAAAATGAAGTATGCAGGCGTATGTATTAAAAAGAGGTTGTGTTATGACAGCTAATGTTATGTGGGAAGAGACTAAACAAAAGGTAATACAAAGACTGATTGACTATGGCTGTGGATATCAAGATTCAAGCAGTGAAAATGGTTTTATTCCTCTTAGATTCATATACAGGTCAGGCATATTTTTATCAATCAGAAGAGCAACTGTGGACAGTAATTAATAAAAACTTGAAGTATATTGTCTGGAAGAAGAAGAGGAATATGTTGATCCTTTCAATAGAACATGATGGTTTGGGATTACCTGATTTGAAGGGCTATTTTAGAGATACATCATTAAGTCTCACAAACATAACACAAGTAGAAAGCTATAATTCAAAGTGGGAAATAATGGTGATGAAACAAGGGGAGTTTCACAAAGTGAGGAGATAGTGCAATGTTGGATGTAGACCCCTTAGAAGATTAACAACAGCCATACACAATATTATATTTATAGTGTAACTTGTACAATTGGATGGAGAACAGGAAATGTATCCCTGATTTGGCACTGATGTCTCTAATGGACACAGGCAGCCTGTAAATGGTTCATCTCTCAGACCCCTGCTTGTAAATGTTTCATCTCCCAAGACCCTGCTTTTATTTATCAAGGGTGCCAGAACTTCTCAGAGATTTGGGATGCATAGCTAGTTTTAAAAAGGTATTTGTGGTCTTTAGCCTAGTAAACCCCTATGAACCTATAAATAGAAGTAGGTTTTCTAAGAAGTAAGACAACACAAGACTGTTGAAAGAAGATTTTGCTGATAGGGATAACTGCAATCAGGGGTACAGATGATAGGCATGATGAAACTGGAATTTACTGGAAAAAAAACTGGCAAAGGAGCTGTTGTATTGGCAGAAAATAATTAGAGAGGGAAAGGTAAAAGAGTGGGAAGAGGTTAAGAAGACATTTGAACTCTATGCTAGAGACTGCCATCCATATCAGGGATTAATATCAGAGTATAAACACCAAGCCAAACAGAGGTCCAAAAGTTGAACAGAAGGACACCAAAAGCCAGGAACCGATAAGTAATCCATTATTTTACAGATTAAGCGCTTTCGTCAGCTTGTATCAAAAAGACATCTTCAGAATCTGTAAATCCCATCAATTAAAACATTTAAATAGCACTAATCACACACCACCTGACATAACTACTAAGAACATTTAAAGAAACATCATACCTTATTTTTTAAAAAATTAAATGCAGATATAAATATAATTACAATAAAAGTTGTCCACAAGAACAACTTAAAATTTCCCCTTAACCAACCCTCTTTTTTGAAAGTAGGGGTGGCAACTGCTGAAGTGTAACAAACAATTGGAGTAAGTGGGTTTTCTGTAGATGTTACTGATATACCTCCTATTGTTATAATTCTTCCTTATTTCAACATCTAAATAGTGAATAACATCATTATGAAATGCATATGTGAATTTAAGGAAGGTCATTGTATTATTACAATACTCAATGAACTCTGGGATTCTCTCAACAGGCTCTGTCCATGCAATAAAAATGTTGTCCAAAAAATGGCAATAGTTGGTCCAAAATTGCTCATATTCAGAGCCTATGATGAATTTCTTCTCCCATTCAAGCATAATAATATTAGAAAAAAGTGGAGCACAGGCAGCTCCCATTGCCACACCACATTTTTGGTGATAATATTGCCCTTCAGAATATACATAATTGCATTTTAATACCATCTCCATTAGGGTACTGATAACATAAACCTCATTGTTGGAAAAATGCTTTGTCCCAACTAAATAGTCATAAAACCATTCAGATCCTACATCATGAGGAATTACATGGAAAAGGTTTACAACATCAACGGTTAGTAAAACAATACTTTCATGAAAGTCTAAATTCCTAATCTTCCCCAGAAAATCCCATGAGTCTTTATAAATTTCAGAATGAAGCCCCATACATTTTTTTTAATTTTACATCAATGTATTTAGCAAGAGAATGATCTTTAGCTCTGGAAGCATTAACAATGGGCCTTAATGGAGGGTCAGAAACACATTTGTGAATTTTTGGTAGTCCAAATATAGAGGGTACCATGGGATATTCACAATTCCAAAAGTTGTATTCATCTGAAGTGATTGCACCCTGATCTAACATGTCCTTGATATTAAATAGTCAATTTGAACATAGGATAAATTCACTAAATTGATGGACACTTCTTCATACATATTGTCCTCAAAAAGCATGACATTCATGTGGTTGGGAGGGTGGCCTAATGGTTAAGGTGTTTGTCTTACAAACACAAGGTGTGGGGTTCGAGTCTCACAAGGGATACTTGGCTAGGCTTAAAATGGCTCGCAAGGGCAGTTAGCCTAGTACTAACCTATGAACCTATGGTTTACATAGTCGACGTTAGGCATTACAACAATTCTGCCCCCCTTATCGGACTTCATAACCCTTATGCTTTTATCAGAACAAACTCCTTTCAATAGTTTCCATTCACTTTCTGTCAAGTTGTTTAAACTGTCATTGAAGGCACTAGTCTCCAGAAACTTTTTAAATTCCAACTCACACAACTTTTCAAAGATGAGGAGGGGCGTAGAAAAGGGGGGGGGGGTTAAAAACACTCCTACGGACCAATTCTTTGTTATAATTACTTTCAGTCCTGTCGCGGAACACTAAAGCTAAGTTAAGCTTCCTCATGAACATTTTTAGGTCAACAATTAATGACTCAAAATTAGTTTTACAAGTAGGGATGAAATTCAGTCCCCTGCAAGGCACATCACTATGTTCACTTGCAATAAACACGTCTGAATAATTACAAATTTTAAAGTCACCTTTATTGCTTGAGATGATTTTTAGTCCAGTGTTAAAAACTCCCAGTCCACTGTTATCAAATTCAAAATCCAAAACCCCAGTTGTTTTCAACACCTCTTGTTCCTCCCAAAGTTGTTTGTCGTTCTCCTCCATTCCTGTCCCTGGCCATTGTTGTTCGAGTTCCTGTTGCGGATTCTTTCCAAATGCCACACAGGAGCCTGCTCTAAAGGGACGGCGTGGTCTCCTCATTCATTTTTATCACGTTGATGGAAGCCACACTGTACAGCCTCATTGAAGCTCCTACCATTGTGCCCAGGTGATGGATAGGTCTGCCCTTGATTATAATCTGACCTATCCTTTTCAATCTTTTTATGCTTCCTGTCTCTCACTTCCTTGGAGACCCGGTCGGCTTTTTCCAAGATCTTAAAAAAGCTGTCACTATTTTGTGCAAATAAACTGTCCCCTTTAATGTTTTTTTGAGGTTGATCACTTCCCCAAGCATTTTGTCCAAGTCCCTGCAATTGTGTTTAATCATAGTTTCCATGAGCACAAAGCCCTGTCGATCAAACAGCTGTAACAACTCACGGAACATAGAGGCATCACTTGTTAGTCCATTTGGGTATTTCCAAAACCTCAGTCCTTTGGGTACAAGTTTGAGTCTGATACATTCCCCAAAATAGTTATTTTCAACTAACAATTTTCTGTATTTGATGACTTTATTCTCAAACTGACCCAAAAGTTCATGAAACATGTTACTATTAGCAATCGAGCCAGCAGTTCTTTGGCCCGGTGCCCCTTTCAACCATTCTGCAATGGTGACATTCAAAGAGCCATTACCTCCATTTGGTCTGCCATCACCTCCAGTTTCCTCCGTCAACTGTTCAAGAAAGTGTCTCCGCAAAACTGGTGGTGTAGTTTGCCCAATTGCGTTGTCACTCACTACTGCATTCATAGAACCCTCAAGCTGGGTGATTCGTACATTCAGCTTTCCAACCTGCTGAGTGAGTTGTTGTATTAATTGGGTAAGCAACCTGGTATCAGGTCCATTAACTCCTGGCTGGGCAGGTGGTAGAGTGCCACTGTTAACACTTGAACCATGTTGAGTCACAGACAATATAACCAGGAACCAGTAGCACAAACACCAAGCCAAACAGAGGTTCAAAAGTTTAATAGAAGGACACCAAAAGCCAGGAACCGATAAATAATCCTTTATTTTACAGATTAAGTGCTTTCGTCAGCTTGTATCAAACAGACTTCTTCAGAATCTGTAAATCCCATCAATTAAAGCATTTAAATAGCACTAATCACACACCACCTGACATAACTACTAAGAACATTTAAAGAAACATCAGACCTTTTTTTTTTTTAAATTAAATGCAGATATAAATACAATTACAATAAAAGTTGTCTACAAAAACAACTTAAAAATAAAATAACTACACCTATGCATTGTACTGATGGTCCTTATACTGTGTAGGACCTTATTTTTGTTTTTTTTTGGCATTGAGCATGTTACACAGAACCCAAGGGGTGGACCCTGGATAGATATTTTAGAGTTTAAGGAATTGTTTTGGAAAATTAAGTTGCAAGCATATACACTACCCTGGGTTAAATGAAAGTTGTTCCATTAGTAGTGATTTAAGGTTAAGGTCCTACACAGTATAAAGACCATCAATACAATGCATAGATGTAGTTATTTTATTTTTAAGTTGTTTTTGTAGACAACTTTTATTGTAATTGTATTTATATCTGCATTTAATTTTTAAAAAAATAAGTTATGATGTTTCTTTAAATGTTCTTAGTAGCTATATCAGAGTATAAGCAAAAAGAGAAGGACAGAGAAATCCTAAGTGAAACACATGCTCTGGTAGTGTTTCTAGTTGAATCTAGAACAGACGCTACTATTAAAATGAGGGTAATTAGTAGGGCTTGTAAAATATTGCATAACTATAGGAATCAATCAGAATTTTAGAAAAGATTCAGGAGAGTGATTGGATAAGCAATTCACAAGGGGCAATCGGAGGATATATGTATGGCTCCAAAATGTGCAACAAGATTTAGGATTTTTGTTTGGAAGTGTTTGCATAGGTATGTTTATGCCCCAAGCAAACTACAAAGAATTTATACTCAGGCAGATGTTAAATGTTAGAGGTGTGACGAGAAAGAAAGCAATAACTGAGAACATATGTTTTGGAAGTGTAAAGAGTTGGCAAACTTTAAGAATTCCCTACAGAGTACTCTGTCAGAAATTTTGGGTGAGAAAATGGATATAGCTGTGGAAATGATTTTTTGAGCTTGCATACAGAATCTGAATTTTCCAGACATAGCAAGGCCTTAAGTTTAGTTCTGGTGGCTGCCAAAAAACAATTACTAGAAAACGTAAATCAAAGTCTAAACCAACTGTATTGAAGTACTGAATTTCGTAAGAGTAATAAAAAAGATTGTAAGTGGGATCTTTAGAAAAGGATAGGAGCAAATTATATATAGAAAAAAATGGAAATTGTGGAAACAATACAGGCCAATGGAGGAGGAGTGAGGTTTACAGGAAGGCAGGACTTGAGCAATTTATATAATGTTGGACTGATGATAATTATACAAAAGTATATATGTGAGGCATAATGTTTGTACCTGGAAACATGTTAATATTGCTTGTTTTCTTTTTTATAAACATATCTTTGCCTATGTCATAAGTGATAATTCAATATGGGTATTAAAAAAACTAACTGTCCAGAGTAACAAACTGTACTGAGGCTGAAATGTATTGAAATATACAAAGAGCAATTACAGTAATCTGAAAGAAGGCTAGATGAACAAGGAGGTGTCTGGGGTATGAACAAGACAGAACTCACAGTAATGTAACCAGCTACCTAGATGAAGCTGTACGTTTAGCCCATGTATGCCTGCAACATGAGCACTTGAAATATCTCAGTAATGAAAACTTAACTAAGATGAGAAATACAGACAATAATTCGATTTGATGTTTTCTGTAATTTTGATTATAACTGCAGAAGTTTAGCATGGTCTTGTATAGCAGAAGAATTGCATGAGAAACTGTAATATTTAGAGCTGAAAGCAACATGGTAAGCTGAAGTCGATACATGTACTAATATTATTTAGAAAAGGAAAAAAGCAAATCTGCACAAGCAAAAAGGTTTGCAAGGGTTGGGCTAGGTGAGGTCTGTAGGGTAAACCAAGAGAAATATGTTAAGCAGAAAACAAGTAACCAGTACAGTTAAATTTAGACATACTGGAACACAGAATTCTTAACAAAGTGCAACGTAGGAGTTTATACTCCACACTGGAAAAGTTTTTGCTAATTCATGTATCAAAATAAAAATAAAACAGAACTTTACAAGAGGAGGGGGAAGGCACGCCCAAAGGCAGGAAGATAGGAGGAAGGTTAGGCATGTAGTACTGAGGGTAGGAACTTTGAATGTTGGCAGTATGACTGGTATAGGAAGAGAGCTAGCTGATATGATGGAGAGAAGGAAGGTTGATATATTGTGCGTGCAAGAGACCAGATGGAAGGGAAGTAAGGCCAAGTGTATAGGAGGCGGATTTAAATTGTTCTATCATAGTGTGGATGGCAGAAGAAATCTAATGGAACAGTATGCCAAGAGTGTTTTGGAGGTGAAGAGAGTGCCTGATAGAGTGATGTTTATGAAGCTTGAAATTGATGGTGTAATGATGAATGTTGTTAGTGCATATGCTCCACAAGTTGGGTGTGCAATGGATGAGAAAGAAAATTTTTGGAGTGAGTTGGATGAAGTGGTGGTGAGTGTACCCAAGGGTGAGAGACTAGTGATTGGAGCGGACTTCAATGGGCATGTTGGTGAAGTGAACAGAGGGGATGAGGAAGTGATGGGTAGGTATGGTGTTAAGGAGAGGAATGCAGAAGGTCAGATGATTGTGGATTTTGTGAAAAGGATGGACATGGCTGTGGTGAATATGTATTTTAAGAAGAGGGAGGAGCATAGTTTGACATACAAGAGTGGAGGAAGATGCACACAGGTGGATTATATCCTATGTAGGAGGGCCAGTCTGAAGGAGATTGGAGACTGTAAAGTGGTGACTGGGGAAATTGTAGTTAAGCAGCATAGAATGGTGGTCTGCAGGATGATGTTGGTGATCAAGAAGCGGAGGAGGAGTGTGAAAGCAATGCCAATGATTAAATGGTGGAAGATAAAAAGGGTGATTGTGAGGTGGAGTTCAGGGAAGAGTTAAGACAGGCACTGGGAGGCAATGAAGAGTTTCCGAATAGCTGGGTAACTACAGCAAAGCTAGTAAGGGAAACTGCTAGGAAGGTGCTTGGTGTGACATCTGGACAGAGGAAGGAGGACAAGGAGACATGGTGGTGGAATGAGGAAGTACAGCAGAGTATACAGAGGAAGAGGCTGGCGAAGAAGAAGTGGGATTGTCAAAGAGATGAAGAAAGTAGACATGGGTATAAGGAGATGAGGTGCATGGCAAAGAGAGAGGTGGCGAAGGCTAAGGATAAGGCATATAGAGAGTTGTATGAGAGATTGGACACTAAAGAGGGAGAAAAGAACCTGAACCAATTGGCTAGACAGAGGGACAGAGCTGGGAAAGATGTGCAGTAGGTAAGGGTGATAAAGGACAGTGAGAGAAACATACTCACAAGTGAGGAGAGTGTGTTCGGTAGATGGAAAGAGTACTTTGAAGGGCTGATGAATGAAGAGAATGAGAGAGAGAGAAGGTTGGATGATGTGGGGATAGTGAATCAGGAAGTGAAACAGATAAGCAAGGAGGAAGTAAGGACAGCTACGAAGAGGATGAAGAATGGAAAGGCTGTTGGCCCAGATGACATAGCAGTGGAAGCATGGAGGTGCTTAGGAGAAATGGCAATGTGGAATTTTTAACCAGATTGTTTAATTAAATTTTGGAAAGTCAGAGGATGCCTGAGGAGTGGAGAAAAAATGTTTTGGTACCTATCTTTAAGAATAAGGGTGATGTACAGAGCTGCAGTAATTACAGAGGGATAAAATTGAACAGTCACAGCTTGAAGTTATGAGGAAGAGTTGTGGAAGCTAGGTTAAGAAGGAAGGTGATGATTAGTGATCAGCAGTATGGTTTCATGCCAGGAAAGAGCACTACAGATGCAATATTTGCTCTGAGAGTGTTGTTGGAGAAATACAGAGAAGGTCAGAAGGAGTTGCATTGTGTCTTTGTGGACTTAGAGAAAGCATATGACAGGGTGTCCCTAGAGGAGTTGTGGTATTGTATGAGGAAGTTGGGAGTGGCAGAGAAGTATGTAAGAGTGGTACAGGATATGTACAAGGGTAGTGTGACATTGGTGAGGACTGCGGTGGGAGTGACAGATATGTTTAAGGTGGAGGTGGGATTACATCAAGGATCAGCTCTGAGCCCTTTCTTATTTGCAGTGGTGATGGACAGGTTGACAGATGAGATTAGACAGGAGGCCCCGTGGACTATGATGTTTGCAGATGACATTGTGATATGTAGTGATAGTAGGGACCAGGTTGAGGAGACCCTGGAGAGGTGGAGATATGCTTTAGAGAGGAGAGGAATGAAGGTCAGCAGGGCTAAAACAGAATATATGTGTGTAAATGAGAGGGAGGGTAGAAGAATGGTGAGGATGCAGGGAGTAGAGTTGGTAAAGGTGGATGAGTTTAAGTACTTGGGATCAACAGTTCAGAGTAATGGTGAGTGTGGAAGAGAGGTGAAGAAGAGAGTACAGGCAGGGTGGAATGGGTGGAGAAGAGTGTCAGGAGTGATTTGTGACAGACGGGTACCAGTAAGAGTGAAAGGGAAGGTCTACAAGAGGGTAGTGAGACCAGCTATGTTATATGGGTTGGAGATGGTAGCATTGTCGAAAAGGCAGGAGTCAGAGCTGGATGTGGCAGAGTTAAAGATGTTAAGATTTGCACTGGGTGTGACTAGGATGGACAGGATTAGGAATCAGTATATTAGAGGGTCAGCTCAGGTTGGACAGTTTGGAGACAAAGCAAGAGAGGCGAGATTGATTTGGTTTGGACATGTGCTGAGGAGGGATGCTGGGTATATTGGGAAAAGGATGCTAAAGATGGAGCTCCCAGGTAAGAGGAAAAGAGGAAGGCCTAAGATGAGGTTTATGGATGTGGTGAGAGAGGACATGCAGGCGGTTGGTGTGAAAGAGCAAGATGCAGAGGACAGGAAGAAATGGAAACAGATGATCTGCTGTGGCGACCCCTAATGGGAACAGCTGAAAGAAGATGATGATGACAAAAGCATCACTAATGGAAGAGTTACAGTACATAAAATAATATCAACTCCCAGTTCAGACTGCTGTAAAACATAATGCAAAACCTTTTTAAGTAAGCAGAATGCAGAAACTGTATCATTAAATCACGTTTAAATTCTAAATCATAACTTACATAAAGCTACAGTTAACTGAAGCAATTTTCTTCTTTTAATTGCTTTAAATAAAAGTTCACTAAAGATGAGCTTTGCTTCACGTTGCTGATATATTTTAAAAAAATGAATAAATGTGTTTACGAAAAAAAGTATGCTTTACATATGATTAGAATGTCCACTGGCAATGCATTTGTGCCAACCTTGGATGTCAATGAAGCAAAGTGCAGACACCTAAGAAACAACCTTTGTGCAACAGATGACCTCTAAAGTAAAATGAATGTGCAGCAAAGTAGGCAATTTAAAAAGAATTTAACAAATGGTATTTATTCTACACTGTACTAACACTAAGGAGGGGGTAGCAGGTAAAATGTATATTAATGAATAATTGAAAAAGATCGTACCTGAAAAAAAGAAATCTTAAGAGTGGAGTTTATATTAATGGCTAATTTACCACATCCAGAACACCAAGAATTGCTCCCAACAGATTTTTATATCTTAACAAATTAAAAAAAGAACTTAGCAGTTTGTTGATTTGGACACCAGAATAAAGTCATAAAAGAAAGTCACCATAGATAGCATAGAAGCATCAGAAAAGTAAACAAAATACTGAGACTTAGACTCCTTACAAGACCAATTGATGGAAATTATATTAAAAAAACAATAATAACTTGATTAGCAGTATAATAAAAAGTATAAAAAAACATATCAAGCAAAAGTCTAGAAAGGAAGAAAGACTAGAAGGTTTTATTAAGTAAATAGACAAATGGTTACATGAGCATTTTCAGTCATGTTTGAATGAAAAAAGCTTGTAAAAAAGACACTTTCTTTGGCTTATGCCAGTGGCACAGCTGATTAAGGCCTTAACTATAGATCTGGCAATTTATCTACACTTAGTGGCTCAGGTGACTGATGGTGCAGGCAGGGAGTATGGGTGTGCCCATCTGGGGGTGGGTATGTTGATCTCAGCTGGCATGTGTTGCTGTTCTGTTGTCATAACCTCCACTGAATGTCAGAATTCAGGGAGCAAATGCAGGGAGTAGATGCATGTGACCAACAAAGGTGGTGATCATAGCCCTTAATGATGCATGTGGAGAAGCATGCAGGCATGCATGCATGCATGCATGGACAGAGGGGAATAGGAGGTTGTGTCAGTGATACAAATGCTCAGGTTACCTCCAGGCTGGGGCTAGACCAATCATAACCAAAACAATGCACTCTGATGAAGGCACAAAGTTCCCTGATATTTGCATGCATGATGGCCCTATTGATGGCATTAAACCAAGTGGATCTGGAGACTCCTCACAACTTGAGAACAAATTGGTTTCCTTTAAAAGGCAGCGTTTACATGCAAATAGGAGAAAATACTCAAAACTTTTGATCTTTGCAATCAGCTGCTTGATATTTGAAACTTTATCAAAAACAGTTCAGGTTTTGTGGAAAGAACATTTGAAAAAGAATATTCTTCTTAACCAGGAACTGGCAAACATGACATTTTGTTTATACTTCATAGGAATGCCTGCAGAGAATAGCACCTGACATCATTCTCAAATAAAGTCTGATTTATTACTAACAGATGTTAAGGATTTTTCATCTGTGTAAACTTGTCTAGGAAAATCAGAATTTGACTGTGCAAAGTGCTCTGATTACTAATTTTATTATTAAGAATTATTTTGTCTTTTATTCCCTTTTAATACAGAATAGAATGTCCTGAATAACATTTATTAGACACGAGCAGTACAACACTGGGGCATACTGAGTCATGTGACCCAGATGTGAAATACTATAACCCAGTGAGAGCTCCTATGATTGGTCTAGGCATATGTGGCTGTAAACTCAGCCAGTACCACTTTTCTATTTTTTTTTTTCATTTAAAAATAGTAAATCAGTCATGCCTATGATGTGAGTGTTGTACATGTTCTTAATTTCCAGCCTTTCTGGTCAGTCCTGCCCATAATATAGGAAAGAAATCACAGAGCCACAAATAGGTTTATAGGTTCATAGGCATTTACTAGGCTAATGACCACAAGGGCCATTTTAAGCCTAGCCATGCATCCCAAATCTCTGTCAAGTTCTGATAGCCTTGATAATTGTAAACATGGGCCTGGAAGATGACCATTTACAGGTTACCTGTATCTGTTAGAGACATAGGTGCCAGGCCAGGGCTGAATTTCCTGTTCCCCATCCAACTGTCCAAGTTACACTTGAATTGGGTGAGAGAGGACCTCTGCTTTACATGGATGGAGAGCCTATTCCATAGACAGGGTAGTTTCTGGGATACACACCTATCTCTCCAGCAGGTCCTATTTATATCACAGGCAAAGTTTAAGTTTTTAGAATGGGTAATTCTGGTGCTCTTTGTTTTGAGGATATGCAGAAGATCCATCAGGGTGGGGCCTGACAACATCCTGTATGCCAGGCATAGATCTCCCCTCAAAAGCCTGTAGGAGACAGAATACAGGGAATGGGCCTTGAGGCAGTCTGCATAGGACATTTTACTTACTCCATGTATTCTTTTAGTGAGGAACCTAGGAGCACATTCCAATTGTTGGATATGCCTGATTAGGTACATACCAAAGAGGGCATTGTACTCAATGATAGGTCTGATGAATGCCGAATACAATGGAACAATGACTTCCTTGGACTTTGATGCCATACTTTTGTTTATAAGTTGTGCAACACAAAATTATTTCCTCACCATTGTAGATATGTGATGGTCAAAGGCTAGATTACTATCTATGTGAGTCCCTAAGTCCCTGACTACTGGGTCAGCTCTAAGGAGTGTGTTGTCAATATGATAGTTACCAGGGATGGATGGCTTCCCAAATAATACTATTACGCATTTCTTGACATTTAGTTTTAGTTCATGGCTCTGACACCATTTGTTTGTCTGTGTCAGCCCCTCCTGCAGAACATTTGTGGGGTCTACTTCACGTTGTGGAAGGCCGGCAATATCGAAGCTGATATTGTCGGCAGCAGATTAGTGAAAGCAAAAAACATCGAACGTTTAAACAGAAATCTCCATAAGGGGAGATTTCCATTTAGTTCAATGTAGTGCAGTCTCGGAGTTGGTATATTTAAGTAGGGGTGTGTGTGGGGGGCACAGCCCACATGGCGATGCAGGGGCACTTGCCCCCCTGCTTCCAAAGATAAGTTTTTATTTATTTTTGTTTTTAGGCATTTTTTTTATCTTTTGATGTTTCAGAATTCGATTATATGGTGTAGACAATATCAGATTTGATATTCTGAAACTTCGATAAGATAATATAGACACCATTTGTGTCAATGTGAGATTCAATGACAGCTTCTAATTTGCAATCATTTGTAAATTTTGTCAGCCAGAGACCACTGACATTGGCCTTGAACTCTGAGAAGTAAATGCCAAAATGGAGCAGTCCAAGAAATGATCCTTGAGAAACTCCACTTGTGACTGGCCTCTTTGTAGAGGTGGACTCCCCCATTTTAATTTCCTGGGTCTTGTCTCTGAGCCAGTTGGCTATCCACTGGGTGACATATGGGTTTGTACCTAACCTCTTGAGTTTGTCAACAATGCTCAAGTGAGGTATTATGTCAAATGCTTGGCCAGGTCAAGGTAGGCAGTGTGACCGATTTTGCTCTCATCCATTGCTACAGTAACCTTCTCAAAGAAGTGCACCAGGTTGAGTAGGCATGATCTGCCCTCAATGAAACCAAACTGGGTTGGGTCCAATGTCTGGACATTTACTATATCTCTATTGATCGTCTCCATGATAATTCTTTCCATGGCATTACATATAAGACTAGTGATACTTATGGGTCTGTAGTTTCCGAAGTTTGCAGATAGTCCACCTTTGTGCAGAGATGGATAACTGTTGCCTTTCTCCGTTCATAAGGCATGAAGCCTGATCAGAGGCTACAGTTAAATAGTAATTCCATAGGCCCTGATAGGGCTATTTAGAAGGCATCTTGGGATATTGTCTGGGCCCACTGATGCAGTGCTCTTGGTCAGAACATTAAGGACATGTTTTATTTATTTTATTTTACATTTGTTGACTGGGAATGTCCGACTAGGTTCCACAGAAGTTTTGTTTTCAGGAGAGGCCCAGGGAGAAATGCTCCAGATGCATGTCTTTGAATGGGAGAGGAACCGAGAACCCCCGAGAAACCCACGGAACACAGGCAACAGAACAAACTCACCACAGACGCGGCACCCTAGCGAAGAACAGAAGAACCTCTTGACAATGTTAACCGCTGCACCACTGTGCCGCCTAGTGATACTAGGGGGAGTTATATTTGATGATATTTCCTAAGGGAAATTTGACAGGGAGAGAGGGGTAAAGTTGGAGCTGAATTTATCAGCCAGGAAGTTTGCTATATCTTCTGGCTCAGTATAGGTGGCTCCATTTACAATTAACTCTGCAGACAATTGCGTATTGCCTTTGAGGTTGCGGACATAGCAAAAAAATGCTTTGTGGTTGTCCTTGGCCTGGGAGGCAAAACTTACCTCAAATTTAACTTTAGTAGACTATTTGTCCTCCGAGTTGTTTGTTAAGTTTCATGAGAGTATTTTTATCATGCTGGGTACTGCACCTCATAATTTTTGCCATGATTTTCTTCCTCCTGTTATACAGCCTATTGATTTTGTGATTCCACCAGAGTGACTTGTTTTTTTTAGTTAGTTCTGTACTTCTTCCTGGTGGGTACAGCTGCCTCTATGCAGCTTTTAACATGCTTGTACAGGGCTTCTGTGAACAGTTCTGCATCAGCAGCAGTGTTCTCAGGGTTTATGTGGGCTTGAAATTTTTCCAGGTTCTCACTTAACAGCAGGAGGTTAGCCTTAAAATAGTTCCTGAATATTCCATGTTTAGCTGGGGGTCCAGGTTTTATTTTTACTTCAAATTAGTCCATTTTGTGGTCTGACCTTACCAGGGAAGGCATTACAGTAGGTGGTGTGCAGCAATCTCCCATATTAGTGAGGACCAGATCCACTATGCTTGCACCCCTGGTTGGTGTATTGACTATCTGATTCAAGAACTTGTGTTTACAAAATCCAGGGATCTCTGAGCCTGTGGGTTTGGTGTCATATAGGATTCCCAGTTAATAGTGGAGTAATTAAAGTCACCCATGAATATGGTATTGGGTTAGATGGTTAGTGTTTCTAATAAGTTTAAATACATGGTTTGAGTTTCCTGGGTCATAGAGGGGGACCTATAGCTTGCAAGGAAGTGGTATTGGAATTTACCTGTGGTGGATTGAACATGGAGCAGCTCAAGTGCATTGTCCTGTTTGATCAGCCTTGAAGTATATTTATTTTTGATGTAAATAGAGGCACCTCCACCTTTAGTCCCTACCTGTGAAGTAGCTGGCCTAAATGTGTGGAAGGCATTAAAATCCTCCACTGTTGGTGCACTCTCCACGGCTTTAAACCATGTCTCAGTGTCATCTAATCTTAACAAAGACATAGCTGGTAAATTTAATAGCCACTTCATATCATGTACCATCCTGAACTCCCCCAACAGTAATCCAAGCTTAACATTCTCTACCTCCCAAAACCCCAAATTCGCACCTCAACCCACCTTAAAAGCACTCCAAACCAGTATCATGGAAAAACACATTCAAAAACCGAAAGCTCCAACACTGACAAATGACAACCATTAAGTAGAATATTTCAGCATAGCTGCTGATAGAATAAGTTATTCAGTATCCATCCTTATTAATAGAGCCATAATAGAAAATTACATCCCTGCCCTGTGGAAAACTTCTTACATAATCCTACTTCACAAAGGTAGCACATCCACTGAACTAACTATCACTGCATAGCAATCCTCCCACCACTCTCCAAAGTACTTAAAATGTATTCATCGACAATTTGTAAACTTTCTACTTGAAAATCAACTACTCTGTACCACTCAGTATGGTTTTTGACCCCACTTCAGCAAAGAGACAGTCTTCATATGTTTTCTTGATACTGTTAACCATAGTAGAAATTCAGGCCTCTTGTCATGACCAAAGTCTTTGACTGAGTTTCACAACAACCTCTCCTACACAGACTCCATCTTAGTGGCATTGCACCTTTCAACATTAAATGGATTAGCAGCTACATTAATAATTGTACCCAGTCTATAACATGGAATGACTGCAACTCCACTTTCCTTCCAGTCACAACAGGAGTCCTGCAAAGCTCCATACTAGGACCCATGCTTTTAAACACCTTCATTAATGATATGTGCAAAAAATCAAAGCCTATCACCATCATTCAAAATGCAGATGACTCTACAGTGGTCTGTTCGATAACCAGTCTCTCCACCTTAGAAACTGTCACATAAGATGGTTTCATCTCTGTGAAAAACTACTACAAAACTCAACTGCTTTTAAATCTCTGCCAAAAACTGTATTCCTCTCAAAAAATGTAATTGAAAATACCATGAATCTCAATATTCTCTCCTCAGACAACACAAAAATTGCCAGTACTAAATTACTAGGCATTATTATTAACAATAAGATAAAGTTCAGCCTTGGCATAGAGTCTAAAATCAAATTGGCATAGACTCTAAAATCAAAAAAAAAAAAAAGAAAAAACTCACAAACTTACATCAAGCTAAGTGTTTTGTATAGAGTAAAACACATTCTAAATGATAATAGTAAGAATACAGCAACCACCTCCATCCTCTCCCCTACCCAACTGTATGTTTCAACAATGTTTAAATATTACAATAAAATTAGTAAATTTCCTTCTCTCATCGTTGCATAGCTTGAAAAACCCCCCAGCTGGCTTGAACACACCCAACAAATCTCTATTCTTATTACTCATGGTACACAAGATACTACACCATCCATTTAATACACCTTCAAAAAGGTCTCGCAGAGACGGATAACTGGTGCCAGAGCCATGGTCTAAAGCTAAATGCCAAAAAGTGTATAGTCATACCCTTTGGCAAAAACAATGTGCCCACAAATTACAACATAGGTGGTAACCCATTAAGTACAGAGAAAGTAATTAGGGATCTGGGAACCCAAGTTGATAGCAATCTCTCCTTTGACAACCACATTGCCAAAGTGGTTAGAAAGACCTTCTACATAGCTCACCTCATCATGAAAGGACTCACATCTAGATCAAGAGAGGCAATCGTGCCCCTTTATTCATCCCTCATCAGGCCCATCATAGAATACAATGCCCCCTTTGGGATGTACCTTACCCGACACCTGCAGCAACTAGAAAGACCCCAAAAGTATCTCACCAGGAGGATCAAGGGACTCAAACAGATGCCATATGCTGCTCGTTTAAAAAAACTCCAGCTCTACTCAGTTGCATACTGCCTACTTCGAGGTGATCTATGCCTGACATATAAAGCTATGTCAAATCCAGAATTAATGGACATGCTCCACCTCAGTAAATCTAAATCCCTTAGAGCCACGCGATCGAGGGACTTGAACCTCAGCACAGAAATAAATAGAACATGCTGGAGGGACAGATTCATAACCCAGAGGCTCCCTTCGCACTGGAATAGAATTCCAATTCATGTTAGGCAGAGCAGCTCACTGACTCTCTTCAAGAAGAATCTTGATGAGTGGATGGGGGATCGTAGGTTTGTCCTGGGGATTACTTCCATGTCACTATTAGACAGAGGCACAGTAAACTAAACTTTAAAAGGGGCACAGTATACTCAAATCAAGGGGTGGCGTAAGCCAAACACAATTGGGCTAGGCTTATAAATGCCCCAGGGCAGATAGCCTAGTATGAACCTATGAACCTATGAACCTAATCACTATCTAATCTCATCAATTGGCATATGCCAAATAGAAATGTACTCTCCTGTGAACTTAATTAGCCAAAAACAAGAAATCTAACAACACATATGGAAATTTGTTAAACTCAGTCAGCTTCTCTAAAGCATGGATCCACCTTCCAAGTGATATTAGATTCCTGAGCAAGATATAACGCTTATTTATTTAACATTTGTTTACCAGGAAAGTCCAACTTGGAATGAAGCCAATTTTCAGTGGAGGCCCAGGCATATGTTTTTATAATGTGGGAGGAAGCTAGAGTACCCATGAACACAGAGAGGACATGCAGAATCCACATAGAGGGCACTCCACCAAGAATCAGACCGTAGAACTTCTTGCTGTGAGGTGACAGCACTACAACTACACCACTGCACTGAAAGCTTACCTACTGAAAATCAAGCTATGTAACCATGCTTTACCCACGGGATGATCTCTACAGTTTGTTTCACATTTTTCCCTCTCCCCTGTACTATAATACTACAGGTCCATAGGTTCACAGGTGTTTATGAGGGTACTGACCACAAGGATCTTTTTAAGCCTAGACATGTATCCCAAATCTCTAACAACTTCTGGTACCCTTGATAAGTATAAGCAAAGGTCCTGGGTGATGAACCATTTACAGACTACCTGTGTCCATTAGACACATAGGTGCCAAACCAGAGTTGAATTATAAATTACACTTTAATTGGGTTAGGGAAGAACTCTGCTTCACATGGATGGGGAGCCTGTTCTAGAAAAGGGGAAGTCTCTGGGATACATACCTGTCTCTCCAGCAGGTCCTATTTGTATCACAGGCAAGGTTTAAGTCTTTAGAACAGGAATTCTGGTGCTATTTGTTTTGTGCATATGCAGGATTTCGATCACAGTGGAGTCTGGCAATGCCTTGTGTGCCAGGCATAGATCTCTCCTCAACAGCCTGTAGGAGACAGAACACAGGGATAGGAAAATGAGGCAGTCTGCACAGGACATGTTACTTATGCCCTGTATTCTTTTAATGAGCAACCTCTGTGGATGTTCCAATTGTTGGATATGCCTGGCTAGGTGCATATAAAAGGGGGCATTGTACTCAATGTTAGGTCTGCCCCCCCCCCCCCATTTTTTCCTTATACTTACCTCTCCACTGTCACTCTTTCCTTCTGTAGTTGTTTTCACCATACATTACTTTCTATTAACCATCTGTATTGCTAAATTCCCTGCTATCTGTTTATTCTCTCTCTTATTTCACCATCATCTGAATTAAACTACCTTGCAAACCCAATTCTTTCTTCTTAGATACTAACCCTGATTAACCAAACACTCTATTACCTTCTACTTCTAATAACACAAAGTATAGTTTGTAACTTATCAAAACTGTTTGAACTTTGTAACATTGTATACATTCTGTCAATTTATTTGATTGCCCAGGGTTACCGGCTTTCTAAACTTTCCAAAAATATTTAAGCATTGCATCACTGAGTAAATATTTCTATATTTTTACATTATTAAAATGGCCATGTTACAGGAGCCTTTGGCACCATTATTAAAAATGGTTGTGCAATCCCAGTCATGTTTTCCCCTAAATAAAATCAAAAAATAAATAAAAATAATATTTAAAAATTATCCATGATTGTAGGCCTTTGTCTTCTCTTATTATAGCTTATATAGCTCTAGCTACCTCTAGCACCCCCAAAGCCATGATATAATATATACATATGTGTGTGTGTGTGTGTGTGTGTGTGTGTGTGTGTGTGTGTGTGTGTGTGTGTGTGTGTGTGTGTGTGTGTGTGTGTGTGTGTATTTGCCAGAGATGGTCTGCACCTGTCACCCCTGGGATTCAGGTTACTGGCTAAGGCTCTTGCCACCCCTATAGTGCCTTTTTTAGGCAAAGTTCAATGGACAAAACCACCATGGTAACAGGTACAAGCATGCAACATCTGAAGGTAATGCTACAAGTCTAAACCTCAAAATGCACTCCCTTGAGGCACTCCTAAAAATGGAGAACATTGATATCTGTGCAGTAACTGAGACCTGGTTCAAGGCTCCAGAGAGCACCCCTGCAATACCAGGCTACAACTCTTACCACACTTTTCGGCTACCAAACCAGGATTGAAACACTAAAGGTGGAGGAGTGTCCATATTCACCAAGGATATTCACACAATGCGTCTGAAATTCTTCAGGTGCAACTAACACTAGGTAAGACTGCAATCCAAATTGTAGCTTGCTACAGATCCCCCACCATGCTCCAAGATGCTCACTACATCTTTCTAAACATACTGGAAAATATTAATACATAACCAAACACCCTAATACTGGGTGATTTCAACTACCCTGCCATCAACTGGGAAAACTACTCGTGTACCAACACCTTTACCCAACGGTTCTTGAATTTATAAATTCCAATGCCCTGGATCAACTAATCCATAGTCCCACCAGGGGCTCCAGTATCCTAGACCTGGTCATTACCAACATGGAAAATCGATGCTCCACACCAATATCACTCCCTCATTGGTCAGGTCAGACCATAAGCTAATCACCCTTAACATCCACATCTCAACCCCACCCCCCAGTAAGGAAACCTCCATAAAAAACTTCTCCAAGGCCAACTTCATGCTACACAAGTCAGAAGTTACAAACTTCATGGCACTCATGCAGACAGGAACTGAAAGTTCGACTGCTGAGTCCTACACTAAGGCATTGTATGAGCACATCCACTCATGCATGAATCGTGCTATGCCAGATAGAACCAAGGTGCCCTCCTCCAAAAAAAGGAAGCCAATCTGGTAGTCCCCTGCCATAAACAAACTTTACAACAAAAGGAACAAACTGTTGCAGAAAAGAGGAAAATCCCAGGATGCAAAAAACTCCCTTACCAGCCTCAGTAAGAAGCTGAGATCCCTCATAAAATCCTCCAAAACTAGTTGTGAAAATAAAATTGCCAAAGATTCCAAAGACAACCACAAGGCATTCTATAACTATGTCAAGAATCTAAATGGCAATGCTCAGATCTGCTCTGAGCTACAACAGAATGGCATTAAATATACTGATCCCAAGGATATTGCCAGTATCCTGGCAGATTGAGTCAGTGCCAACTTCACCCCCCTCTCACCCCCTAAATGGCCCATCTCAATAGTGGAAGATTGCCAAATTCAGGTAATAATGGCCACACAGGTAAAAAACACACTCTCCAAAGCTAATAATGCAGCATTCATGAGACCAGATGACATCTTGGGCTATGTACTACATGAACTACAAAATGAACTGGCACTGTTTAACCATACCCTCACCTCAGGCTTTGTGCCCACTGAGTGGTGCACAGCTACAGTTATCCCACTCCACAAGGGGGGATCCACCTTGGATCCCGGGAACTACCGCCCTATCAGTCTGATGAGCCTGATCTGCAAGGCCATGGAACGTATTATAATGGAACTTATAAACAAATGCATTGGCAACCTTAAAACACTGGACCCCACCCAGTTTGGGTTCAAGAAGGGCCAATCTTATCTCCTGAACCTTATTGACTTCTTCGAATCAGTCTCCAGAGCTGTGAACAAGGGTAAGGCAGTCCACACAGCCTATCTGGACCTTGCCAAGGCCTTTGACACCATCCCCCACTCTGGAATCATAGATAAACTTACTAAGCTGGGCATTAATCCCTACATCACTCGATGGGTTGCCAACTGACTTACTGACAGAACCCACACTGTAAAAGTAGCTGACTCCAAATCCAGCTCCAGACAAGTGACAAGTGGAGTACCTCAGGGTTCAGTCCTGGGACCTCTCTTGTTTGGCATCTACTTCTCTGAAGTACAGGCCAACACTAGGGGACTCTGGCTAGCAAAGTTTGCAGATGACTACAAACTGGGAGCCATTATTGAATCCCTAAAATGATGTGGATACTCTACAAAAGGGCCTTACAGAAACAGATGCTTGGTGCCAGAGCCATGGGCTCAAGCTCAATGCCAAGAAATGTATAGTTATCCCCTTTGGGAAAAAACATGTATCTGTGGATTATCACATAGGTGGCAGTACACTAAACACTGAAAGTGCGATAAGAGACTTAGGGGCACAGATGGACAGTGGTCTCACCTTCAATAACCACATCGCCACAACAGTCAGGAAATCCTTCTAAGTGGCACACCTCATCACTAAGGGCTTTTCATCCAGAAAAAAGCAGGTCATTGTCCCACTGTACTCATCTCTCATTAGACCCATTATAGAATACAATGCCCCATTTGGTATGTACCTCTCAGGACATCTGCAACAACTGGAATGGCCACAGAAATACCTCACTAAAATAATCACAGGCCTAAAGCAGATGCCCTATGCTGACCGCCTTAAAAAACTCTAGCTATACTCTGTTGCATATCGTCTACTCCGAGGTGATCTCTGCTTAGCATACAAGGCCATGTCAAACCCAGAGCTGCTGGACATACTATACTTAAAGAAATCCCAATCCCTCAGAGCCACACACTCCAGGGATCTAAATCTTGTCATCACAATAAACAAAACATGCTGGAGGGATAGGTTCCTGACCCAGAGACTCCCCAGACTCTGGAAAAGACTGCCCATAAATGTCAAGCAGAGCACCTCTTTGGACCTCTTCAAAAGGAACCTTGATGATTGGATGGGAGAAAGGAAATTCACCCCGGGGATCACGTCAGTCACCCTGCTAGACAGGGGTCCAGGGAAGTAAATAGTGTGGGAAGAAATAGCCAGGGAATTGTTATGGCTAGGCTTGTATAGGCCCTAGGGCCGATAGCCTAGTACCAACCTTTGAACCTATGAACCTATGTGTGTATAGCTATATATATTTTTATATATATTTTTGTATATATATATATATATATATATATATATATATATATATATATGTATACAAGTTGGCATACCTTCAGTTTGCCTGTAGGTAAGCATTAAACATGCAGAGTGTGTTTGTGTGTGTGTGTGTGTGTGTGTGTGTGTGTGTGTGTGTGTGTACGCATATCATTTATTTCTCAAAAAAGTCAATATTTGGTAATGATTTGATTTTGTGAGACTCATTACTGAAAGTTCTGGAGTAGTGAAAACAAATAACTCAGAAGCCACAATCATATTTTGCAAGAAATTAACCTATGCCATAAATGTCAATACTGATCTGTGGATTAACAGAATGGAGGACAGCAACAGTAATCCCTCTGCACAAAGGGGGACCATTGACCGACCCTGGGAATTATAGGACCATAAGCTTGACTGGACTCATCTGCAAGGCCATGGAAAGAATCATTCTGGACCTTATTAACAAGGACATAGGTAATCGCCAAAGTCTGGCCCCAACCCAGATCAGATTCGTTAAAGGTAAATCATGCCTGTTAAACATGGTTGCCATCTTCAATAAAGTCACCAAGGCCCTGGATGAGGGAAAGACAGTGCATACCACCTATCTTGACCAAGCTAAGACATTTGACAAAATCCCTCACTCAAGTATTACAGAGAAATTCTCCCAATTGGGAATTAACCCCTACATTAATAGATGGGTAGCCACCTGGCTCACCAATGGGACACATACTGTCAAAGTGGGTGAATTTACCTCTGGCAAAAGATCATTCACCAGGGGCATACAACAGGGTCCTGTGCTGGGTCCCTTACTGTTCAGAATTTATTTCTCAGAAGTCCAGACAAACTTAGATGACCTGTGGATGACCAGGTGTGCTGACAATTGCAACTTAAAAGCAATCATTGAGACCTCCAGTGATGTCAACATACTGCATACAGGGTTAACATAGGTAAATGATTGGTGCAAAAGTCATGGATTAAAGCTAAATGCAAAAAAAATGCATTATTATTCCCTTTGGAAAAACTGACATCCCTGACAATTACATTATAGGCAGCAACCCCCTAAGTGTTGACTCAGTGGTACATGATCTGGGTGCTCAGTTTAAAAGCAATCTGAATTTTGACTACCATGTATCCACAGTAGTAAGGACATCCTTCTATGTGGTACATCTTATAAGTAAAGGCATCACATCTAGAGCTAAGGATGTTATAATTCCAATATACTAGGCCCTCAGAAGTACAATGTTCCCTTTTGCATGTACCTCACTAGAACATGCAACAATTGGAGAGACCACAGATGTTTCTCACCTAGAAATTATAGGGTACACAAAACAAGTCTTACATGGAGAGACTGAAAGCCTGTCACTATATTCTGTCTCCTACATTACCAGGTTGCTAAATGGTGACCTGTGCCTGGCTTGCAGGGCAGTTCCTGACCAGGCCGTGATGGAAATGCTATACATTCATCAATCAAACTGCAAGGGGGTCACTCATTCCAGGGATTTTAACCTAACCTCTGACATGAACAGATCATGCTGGAGAGAGATACATCTCCCATAGACTGCCACTTCTCTGGAATGAGCTTCCAATTCATGTAAAACAGAGCCCCTTCCTGAACCTCTTCAAACGCAACCTAGATCAATAAATGGGTGACCATAAATTCACTCCTGGGGTGGAGCCCATCTCCCTCCTGGACAAAAGAAGTCAGTATTAACTACCATAGACCCTTACTTCTGAGAACTTCACTCACAAAATCACTGATAAATGGGGCAACCTGAGATAATTATGGCTAGGCTTGTAAGGTCTCTAGGGTAGTTAGCATATTAACATATAATGAACCTATGAACTGTGTATACCACAGAATGTGGCCTAGCACATGTATGAGCAGCATCACCCTTGAAGGGAATTATGCACCTCAATATTATAATAATCATGTATCCCATATGTAGGTGTGTATGTAGCGTTACAAATGTGGAAGCATAGTATGACATATGTAATACCTGTGTGCAAGGCAACCTGACTGATACATTTATTGTGCTGAGAGATAACAACAGATGCAAGCCCCGACCCATGATGCACTGTATTTTCCAGAGTTGTGTTTGTTGGCATCTGTCACTGGAAGTATCAGTAGGTATTGTGACAAAGGACATTAATGTATGAATTAAGAAAGGATAACTGGTAATGAATCTCATATCAGCATGTCAAACTGATGGCAATTAAATGAGTATGCTTGTGTGCACACAGATATGATCAGTCCTATGTCAATGTTCTGTGGACAAGGATGGCTTCTCATATGTCTGTACACATACCACCCTAGAACTGGAAGACACACATGTACACCACAGTACTCAATGCACCTGCCAAGGTAGCTCTCTCACCATTACATTGGCAGAGTAAAGGTGTAATTTCAAGAAATCCCAAAGCTGTGTTCACATGTGTTTTTGTAACATATCAAGGGATAACACTGATGTGATGTAATAATTGTTGTGTGATGTCAGTATGTTCACACAAAATGAATCTCTATGACAGAATTGAACATCAAGATGTACAACTCTGACAAATAACAAGATGGCTATTAATCATATCTGCCACAGTGAAAATCTTATCACAACTATTGAACTCTACCTATGTGAAGTCATTCAATCAGATGTACTTTATCTGCCCATAAATTTTATCCACTTAAAATTGATGGGGAGGCCTCTGCCACCGTATCCATACAAAGTATAATTGGGGGGATGTCTTTCATGCAGAAAAGTTAAGGACACAATTGATTGCAGTCCGTCATTCACTGCTGGTTTGGAACACTTGCCTAAGTATTGAGAAAATCAACACTATAGTGGGATCACTGAATGTGCCATGGTTTAAGTGCATTGCCAATTGCTATATGTGTGGTTATGTGAAAGTATTATATCATGTGTATGAATCAAGTAATATGTGTCCCTGTAATTACTTAGAAAGATTCTTGCTGTATGTCAGACAGCATTGCCTGATGCTAGATATACCCAAACACACCTGAAGCCCCCTTCTGTTGTCACTGTAATGGTAGAACAACAATTATGTCCAATGTAGATATAATCCTGTACTGGAACACATACCTTACTTAAGCCACAACATACATTAGATTAGCTTATGTACTCAGTCCTGAGGAGGTGTTTCACTATAACTGTGATGTAATGACAACCTATTTAAATGACAGTATCAGTCTTCAATACAGCCTTTCCAAAGGAAAGGTAGAATAAATTCTTATAACAGGAAACAACATCTACACCTGAACATATCACGTATGGGTGACAACACTGTTAACAACAGATACATTAACTATAAGCAGTGTTGTTCAGATTTTAACTATATAGTTAATATCATAGGCAAATGAAGGTTTGCTGAAACACAAGGGCAACTACAGATTTTTTAATGACTGTGATATTGCACATTTCAATGATGACATCACCATTGAGATTTACATTCATGTTTCTGCTAAAAAGTGGTTACATAGCACATTGTATAGATATACCTCATATATGTATTTGCAGCCTATTTTGCAAAGAAAGAGGAAGAAACACACAACCACAGATAACAGTCATTCCTGTATTCAAACTCCCTACCTATGTACTTAAACAACCTATCGGAGTGCATGTGAGCCATACTGCATCTCTGAAAGGATAACATCAGCTATGTCATGCAAAGGAGATGTGTGTGCAAAAATGACTGACTTCTGCAGCTATGCAGAAGGCTAAATGTTGTCAGTCCTCCGACATTCATTTACATTCACACACATAATCAGGAAACTCTCACTACTGTAGTCAAACTCCATACCTATTGACTGGCACAATCTACAAATGGGTGTATCATAAGCATGTGCTACAAGAGCAGTCTGAATTTTGTGGTGTGAGAGTACATTATTGAAATGATGACCTCATCAATGTGTTGCAGGTAGTATCCATTTCTGGACACAGCTAAAAGGGGATGTGGGATTGATCTGACCATGTAAATATTTCTCAGGATTGGGAGTCAAATGAGCACACTTGTTGAATTAACTCTCCAGTGATGCAATGGACCTACCATCAAATGTATAAGATAAGTGCTGTAAGATTACAACCCACTACCTATCTAAGTACATAACCTAGAAGGCACAGAACATAAAGCAAGCAAGCAACACTACAGAAGTCTGACATAGGTTCATAGGTGTTTACTAGGCTAATGACCACAAGGGCCATTTTATGCTTAGCCATGCATCCCAAATCCCTGACAAGTTCTGATACCCTTGATAAATGTAAGCATGGTTTTGGGAGATGAAACATTTTCAAGCAGGGACCTGGGAGATAGACTAACCATTTACAGGCTGACTGTATCCATTATAGACATAGGTGCCAAACCAGGGATGAATTTCCTGTTCCCCATCCAATTGTCCATGTAGCACTTGAATTGGGTTAGCTTTACCTGGATGGGGAGCCTGCGCCATAGGTAGTCTCTGGGATACATACCTGTCTCTCCAGCAGGTCCTATTTATATCACAGACAAGGTTTAAGCCTTTAGAATGGGTAATGCTGGTGCTGCTTGTTTTGTGGATATACAAGATGTCCATCAGAGTGGGATCTGACAATGCCCTGTATGCTAGGCATAGATCTCCCCTCAAAAGACTGTAGGAATCAGAATACAGGGATAGGGCCTTAAGGCAGTCTGCACAGGACATGTTACTTACTTCCTGTTTTCTTTTATGAGGAACCTCTGTGGAAAAAATAAAGATTACATATGCTGGACTAAAACCCATGACCATCTGCACTGCTGTCTAACACTCTACACATGTTGCTAGAGGATTTGTTTTAGGTTCATAGGTAATTACTAGGCTAGCTGCCTTTGTGGGCCATTGGAAACTTAATCAATTTCTCTTGGTAAGAATCAAACCCTATATCTCTTGCCTGTAAGGTAAACATCTTAACTATTATGCCAAGCCCCTATTGTTGTGGTCAACATTATGAAAGTGCACTTTATAGAGGATGGCATCAGTGTTGTGTTGCTGAGAAGATGCTAGGAGAATGGTCTGACACTGATGTGGACACACTCTGCATTGTAAAATTAATACCGTGCTACTATTTTAATAAGGCCAGCAGTAGTTAAATTCATATTTGCACACACAAGCTGACTATTGTGAGATTAGAACCACCTACATATCTAGCAGAGATAATATTTAATGCAATTTGTACTGCAGAAGTCTGACAGTGTGAGAGTGCACTTTATACAGGATGATATCAGTATGGTTTAACAGAGAAGATGATAGGTAGGTAGGTACGTAGGTAGGTAGGTAGGTACTAGGCTATCAGCCCAAGGGCCTAGCCAACAAGGTTCCATGGCTTACGCCACCCAAGAAAGTTATTTTCCTGTGCCACTGTCGGGCAGAAACACAGAAGTGATCCCCGGGGTGTATTTCCTATTTCCCATCCACTTATCAAGATTTTTCTTGAAGAGTGCTAATGAAGATCTTTGCCTGACATAGACGGGTAGCTCGTTCCAGAGTATAGGAAGTCTCTGGGACAGGAATCTATCCCTCCAGTGTGTCCTGTTTATTGTGGTGACAAGGTTTAGGTCCCTAGAGCGTGTAGCTTGGAGGGATTGGGATTTCTTAAGGTGTAGCATGTCCAGCAGCTCTGGGTTTGATATAGCTTTATATGTTAGGCAAAGATCACCTCAGAGTAGGTGATACGCTAGGGAGTAAAGCTGGAGTTTTTTTGAGGCGGTCAGTGTAGGCCATTTGTTTGAGGCCAGTAATCATCTTTGTGAGGTACTTCTGTGGCCTTTCCAGCTGCTGCAGATGTCTTGTGAGGTACATTCCAAAAGGGGTGTTGTACTCTATAATAGGTTTAATGAGTGTCGAGTAGAGGGGAACAATGACCTCTTTTTTCCTGGATGAGAACCCTTTTATGATGACGTGTGCCATGTAGAAGGACTTCCTGACTACTGTGGCAATGTGACTATCAAAGAAGAGACTACTGTCCACCTGGGTCCCAAGATATCTTATCACGCATTCGGTGTTAAGTAGATTGCTGTCTATGTGGTAGTTCATGGATACAGAGTTTTTACCAAAGGGGGTGACACTGCCAATGTTGCAGGAAGGGTCTGAAATTGATGTTGACTCAAAAACTTAATCCAGGCTACTACTGTATTGTGGACAGCAGTAGTTCATGTCATATCTGCATAACGCTGTGCACACACACACTCTGACTGCCATGAGAGTAGTTATACAATCTAGAGAACACAGCACTTAACACAAGTGCTACTGCAGAAATCTGACTTTGCAGTCTGACAGTGCAATGTAGATGGGATTAGAGTCTCATTCTTTGTCAGAGATGATATTATGATGTTGAAGGTTTTGTGCAAATCTATATTTGTCGATATGATGCAGTAAGGACAATATGCTGATCCATAATATATCCATACTGCTGATTTATGTCAGCTATGCTGTCATTAATGTATACTGCATAACTGACAGTGACATGTACCTACCAGTGTTGTGTATATGAGACAAACACACACTTGTGAAACACAGAATGGACAATGAATCATTCATGGATCATCAGGTTATGAACAAAAATGAATGTTACTAATATTAGCTATGGTATGTGCTCATGCACAGTCAATGTGGTCTGTCAATAGCTAGCAATACATAATGTTCTAATGTTCTAATGCAGGAGGGATAAAACATGATAATTTCTGCTTCTGCATGCTAAGTCTATATGCGGTTGTATACAATTTGTTAAGTGTTAGTGCTGCAGTTTAGAGCTAACTGTCCAGAATGAAGGGGTCAATTAACCCCACAGTTTACTACATTTCACATTAGTATGTTATACAATTTCCATGTAATGAATATCTTCCAGTAGCAATACTTACTTTTGTTCTAAATTATTTTCAAAAGCGCAATGCTGAGAAACGTATTGAAGTGATGGTTGGCAAAGTGTTAGTGCATGTATGATGATCCTTTGATTTGCTGAAATGAGACTGTAAAGTACCAGTGCTTAGTGGTGTTCACTGATGCTCCACTTTTTAATTATACCTTTCCACATTAGCTCCAAAACTCAGCTGAAAAAAATTAAATGTTCTGCATGCCTTCCCCCTTTGTGCAACAGTACCCTGTAAGCAAACAGTTATCTGCTAATGGAAACAGTGAAACACTACAATCGGTGTGCCTTCTACAGAGCAAACAGGCTTAGTGGTCATGCACATTTGTCAGCACTCTGGACAGTAGTTAGTGGAGAAAATCCACCTTTTAGCATAGGTAAAGAAGCAGGCATACATGACAAACTAGACAGACAAGGATGATGACTGACACAAAAGTTTGGGTGACACCATGATTGGGGATACCTAGGGGGAGTCAGAGGCACACCCATGTCAAGCCTTAGAATAGTGTGAATCTAGTCCTCACCCTCAGAACTGTTATCACTGTCTTCTGTCTCAGTTTCCTGTGGCAGTGCTCATTGTGGCATCATCTTCACAATGTGATGAAGCACCTTTTCAACACAGCTGATTCGGCACTGAGGCCCCTTTCCATAATACCCTCCACCAGCCTTACCAGCTCTTGGTGGGTGACAAAATCACCACCTCCATTAATACTACTCTTGGTGTGTACCAGTGCACAGCTGCCAGGGCAAAGCTACCTGATGTGGATGGGCCATATAGGGCAGGGGTTCTGGAGGCAGTGCTGACAGCTTGGGACCATAAAGTACTAGGTGTCAGTGCTGCAGCCAGTGGAGGGATGGCAGACAGATACAAACTGGTCAGTCTACTTCTCTGTGCTGCATGTCAGGTTTTGTAAGCAGGCATAGAAAGTAATCCCCCACCATAAAAAAAAGAAAAAAGAGAGAGAAAGACAAGGAGTGAGGCGAGACAATGAGAGAGAGAGAGAGAGATCTAGACCCAATTAGATCCATGGCATATCAGAAGACTATATAGTTTCAGACAATTAACAATTATGATTATCCAGTCTATACACCTTTGCCACATCCAGGTATGATGGGAGGATTTTACCATTAATCAACTGCACTACTCTAATATTATAAATACTACTATTTATTACAGTATTGTCATACTGCATAGAATTGCAATAGTTATTAGGCTTACATTAAGACCTGAAGCATACACACCCTGTGCATCTCTGAGGTGAGCTAACCTCTCTTGGCACTCCTTACAATTCATTGCAATGTCTTCAGCAGCTGTACAAACCAGAAGAAAACAAGAAGAGACATGAAAGCTTATTGAATAATAGTGTTGGCTGTGTCCTGCATTCTATAGCATTTAATACTGATAAGTCAGTATACTTACAACTGTGGGATAGCAGCAGTCCTAAACTCATCCTCCCATCTGCTAAGGAGGTGCTTCATACACTGTTTCAGGTCACTATAGTGGTGATGGAAATTCTTTCTAGTGTGTGGGATGCCAGTTGCACTGGAGACAGACTTGGCTACTCTGTTCCAAGCCTCAGTCATATACTGAGACCTAGTGTTGTCCCCCCTGCAGTAGCCTATGGCTGTAGTGCTAGATGAGGAGTTCCATAAAAATCCTGGACTTCTCCACACCCCACATCTGAGGTCTAAATTTAGCACTATCATCTCCTGCACCGGTCTTGCTTCCAGAAGTCAAACAGAAACCCTTGGGAAGAACTGGTGCTAAATTCCTATCTTGCATTTAATGGCTGGTGCACAAACATGCACATTCATACCAAATGCTTTGCATGATGGTAAACACAAAGAGGCACTTGTAAGCAAGGCAGAAGGCATTTTATCAAACAGAAACAAATATTTGAGTCATGGCAGTGAGATTTGGCTTGTGTGATACTGGACATATTCATATATTTTCAAATGGTCAACACTGACAGCCTCAGTGGCTTGGCTTATCCTTGGTATTTTGGGAGTTAAAAGGATGACTTGGCACACAACCTTCTGGATTTATACACTGTAAAAAGTTAATTGACAAATATGGGAATCAAACCTAAGAAATAAATAATGCATAAACTTAAAGCAGGGTGATTATACCATAGTACTTTCTTTCAACCATGTTTTTACAGACAAACTGCATTCAGTATGGATGGGGATAGATTTTAGATAGATCTGTATGTCTGTGACTTTAAGATGTCCTGTTAAATGCATTCCCATGAAAGAGCCATTATTACTGCTTGTAAATGTATCTCAGATGGATAGACCTTCATGAGCTGACTAATAGAGGTTGGGATATGATATAAACATACTTCATTCACTACACATACTGTCCTAAACACAGACTTGGGCTATGTGCACAAAAATGATTTCCACTTAAGTATTCTGCCAATCATAGATATGAAAGTGCATTTTAAGTCAATAAAATATTTGTCCTGCTTAAGCAATTGCGCACACATTCAACTTGGTTTCATAAGTAAATCATTTATGAGATATGCTACTTAGAAAAAATATTTATCAAAGTTTTGATGAGACATATCTTGCAATAAACATAACTTGTATGTAGTATTACTGTCCTAATCAAAGTTGTTGTTGTTTGTCTTTTCCCGGTTAGGGGTCGCCACATTGGAACTCTGGTCTGCTAATGATTGGCAGTCGATTTTTATAGTGCCAAGTTCCCAGCCTGACGCCCAACCTTCAGTGAAGGCACACCCATTCACACATGTCTTTAGGAGGCCACTCGACCGCAGGGAGGACATGCAGACTCCACACAGAAGGCACTCCAGCCGAGAATCAAACAGGATAACCTCTTGCTGTGAGGCAACAATATTACCACTGTACCACCGCGGCTTTGCACTGTCCTCAAAGTGTTGTTAGAAATTTCATTATGACAGCCTATTTAAAAAAAAAAAACAGTGTTATGTGGATTTGAGCCATGGATCACCTGTGTGATATTTGTAAAGTCAGTGCACATATACCTTGTGCCACAGAGAAAGCTGAGATAACAGGTGGACTTTCTCCACTAAGTACTGTACAGAGTGCTGATGGCCGTGCCTTGCCATTAAGCCTAGTTGTGTTACAGAAGGCTGCCCAAATAACATTTTTCACTTTGTTCTTTAAGCAGGTAAGCTGGATTGCATGCTGCTCAGCAGAGAACAAGTGCACAAGGCGAGAAACAGAAAAAAAAAAAACAAACAGTATATAAACATATAATGGAAGGAATTCCTACATATGGAGTAATGATTTCTGCATTCCCTTCACATTATATGGATTTGAACCACAGAAAAAACTGTATAAAAGGGCCAAAGTCACTGCATTTACAGCTTCTGCACAGAAACAGGTATACAAAATGTGCACATCACTCACTCAATAGAAATACCACGCAACAGTGCCTAACACATTTTGCACTAATGCAGATTACAGAGATGAAATTATTAGTTTCCTTCAACTGTGAGCCCTGTTTGCGTTCTGCTAAGCAGTGCTGACATTACACAGAAAAAAAGAGCATATGTAACGATTTTTATTCCATACAACAATCTCATTTTACTGCTGTTAAGAGTGCTTTAGCAAAGTGCACCTATGCAAATGTGTAATACAGTACTGATGGCAAGACCAGTTACATTTTTCAGGGTGCACCTTGGGCAGTGAACTCTTGTTCACCATTTCAAAATGCTACCAGTCAACAGTTTAATCTGCTAAAATGAATGCAAATGAGAAAAACAAGAAAAGAAAAAAGTACCAGATTATTTTCAGTACTAACATATAGGTAATAAGTATGAAAAGGCAGGATTGGGAAAAAAGTACCAGATTATTTTCAGTAGTAACATATAGGTAATAAGTATGAAAAGGCAGGATTGGGAAAAAAATACCAGATTATTGTCAGTAGTAACATATAGGTAATAAGTATGAAAAGGCAGGATTGGGAAAAAAGTACCAGATTATTGTCAGTAGTAACATATAGGTAATAAGTATGAAAAGGCAGGATTGGGGAAAAAAGTATCAGATTATTGTCAGTAGTAACATATAGGTAATAAGTATGAAAAGGCAGGACTGGGGAAAAAAGTACCAAATTATTGTCAGTAGTAACATATAGGTAATAAGTATGAAAAGGCAGGATTGGGAAAAAAGTACCAGATTATTGTCAGTAGTAACATATAGGTAATAAGTATGAAAAGGCAGGATTGGGAAAAAAGTACCCGATTATTGTCAGTAGTAACATATAGGTAATAAGTATGAAAAGGCAGGATTGGGAAAAAAGTACCAGATTATTGTCAGTAGTAACATATAGGTAATAAGTATGAAAAGGCAGGATTGGGAGGTTTCCTAGGTCTGTTTGTGGTACAACCTGATCATATGCTCAGAAAATATGCATTCAAATACGCATTACGTCTGTCAGACACCACACTATCTGGAAATGAACCCTTAACTCAGTGCAAAAAAGCTCAGGTATAAGACTCCTGGTCTGTTGCCAAATTATGGAGCTCCCTCCCCTTAACCATCAAAACTACTACTAATCTGCACTCCTTCAAATACTCCTTAAAAGGCTATCTTACCTCATCTTGGATCTGCCCATAGTCCTGAATGAAGCACCCTTCCCCTCTCCCAATTACCTTCTTGCCTATGTCTCTTACTATTTTGTCTTTCCTCTACCTGTGTCTTTACCTTCACTAAACCTTCTTACCCTCTCCCAATTCCCTTCCTTCATATGTCTGTTACTATTTTACCTTTCCTCTACCTGTCTCTTTACCTCCACTAACCCTTCCAACCTTCTTCTCACTTTACTCACTAACTCTCTTTCCATCTCAGTCATGTACTGGCATTCTAGGAACTAGCTGACCTCAAAAGTTCTAATTTCTATTGCCTTTAGCATACTTCTGCTACTGGATTATTTTTGCATAATTGTGATATCTTTCAATGTCATGAATGTCATGTCTCCCATATGATATAGGTTCATAGGTGTGTACTAGGCTAATGGCCCTGGAGCCTTTACAAGCCTAGCCCATAGGATTACCCTGGCATCATGCCACCCAACCTTAGTTCCTAGTGCATCTGTCAAGTAGAGCTACTGGAGTGATCCCCGGGGTGAATTTTCTATTTCCCATCGACTCATCAAGATTTCTGTTGAAGAGGGCTAGTGAGGCACTCTGCTTGACATGTATGGGAAGTCTATTCCATAGCATGGGCAGTCTGTGGGTTATGAACTTGTCTCTCCAGCTTGTTCTGTTGTTTGTGGTAATGAGATTGAGGTCTCTGGAGCGTGTAGTGTGGAGAAATTGGGATTTCTTTAGCTGTAGCATTTCTAACAGAGCTGGGTCAGACATGGCTTTGTAAATCAAGCAGAGATCGCCTCTAAGTAGGCGATATGAGACAGAGAATAGTTGGAGTTTTTTGAGTCTGTCCATATAGGACAAGTGTTTAAGGCCTAAGATCCTCTTTGTGAGGTATTTGTGCGGCCTCTCCAATTGTTGTAGGTGTCTAGTGAGGTACATGCCAAATGGGGCATTGTACTCGATGATTAGCCTAATGAGGGAAAAGTAGATGGAGACAATGATTTCTTTCTTCCTGGATGCAAAACTGTTAGTAATGAGATCTGCCTCATAGAAGGACTTTCTGACCACAGTGACAATGTAGTGGTCAAAAGAGAGGTTGCTGTTAACGTGTGTTACCAGATCTCTTATGACACCTTCTGTGTTCAGTGGACTACCATCAAAGTGGTAATTCATGGGAACCGGGTTTTTCCCAAAGGGGATGATGACACATTTTTTGGCATTGAGCTTATGGCCATAGTTCAGACACCAGTCATTGGTCTCAGTGAGGCCTTTCTGTAGGAGTATGTATCCAACATCTGAAATTTGTGATTGAATGTTATAATGCAATATTGGCTGCTGAGTGTATCTACCAGTTATAAACCAATGATGTATCACGTACTTTCCATATCATGAATATCATGGTTTTTCAAAGGTTTTACTATCCAACCAGCATAATTGGTGATTGAGTGTTATGTCTTAATGTCTGTTGGGTCTTTACACCTGTTATAAAGCCATTAAGATATCTGTAGCTTTTCTCCCTGGGCCTCCAATGAAAATGGGTACACTACAACCCATTTGGACTTTCCTGGTAAACAAATGTCAAATAAATAAATAATAACTAATAACAACACACACTCACATGTGTTTCTCATCCCTCTTTACCACCAAGAGGACTAGAAAATATTACTTTCTCATTTGCTTAAACATGTCTAGATCAATGTCATATTGACCAATACTTTACAGTAATAATGGTCCACCATTTTAAGTCAGGTTGCCGACTTCCTGAATGTCTTCCCTTCCTCTTATCTTAACTACAGAACTGTAATGTCATGGCCATTTATTTGCATCTTCATTTCAATTTGTAATATTGCTGATCAGCATTTCAGACAGATTTTAAGCAGAGGATGGACAGTGTTTTCTCACTACAAGGATGTCAGTTTTGTTAATGTTGTTCTTGTAGCTCTCAAGGCACTTTTTATTGTATATCTACTCTGCAGGATACAAACATTTCAGACAGAACAGTCACTTCAGTATTGCTTGTTGTTATCAGAGCAATCAGAAATAGTTGCAAGCCATTAACAGCTAACAATTGTTCTTCCTTGCAGTCCTAGGGTGTGTGCATGTAATCACATAGCTACTTACACCAAGTAATTTTTTTGGTATTCAGAAATACTAATGATTTCACACCTTATTTGCATCTTCACAGTGTTCAGAGGGATGAATCTGCACAATAGGAAGGTAATGGTGTAGCTATGGAAGTAGAAAGAGGGGACTCTAATTGAATACAGCCAGAGCACTATTAATAGTTACTTGGAGAATATTATTCTACAAATCACTGCACTATTTCATAAGTAATGTTTGTCCTCTATACACACTGTTGTTACTTGTTCATATTTGGAATATATTTCAGTATGCAATGGAAATTGTGATGTATGCAATTTTGAAATTTCACTGCTGCTATACTGAACCAATGGTATTTCTTAGTGTATCCCCCCCACCCTGAGAGAATAATGATTGTGCCATGGGCTTTGTTAATTTCTATTTGACATTTGGTTGCATATACATGTGATGTGCAGAGTGGATACGTACGAGACTGACAGTATGCAAATGTTTATCTAGTTAGACATTTGTTCAAGTAATACAGGTTTCACACTTACGTTGATATTACTACAGTTAGGAGTTGAATGCTTTGGGGCTGTCTTGTCTGATGCTTTTTGTACCCAGGCATTACATGGGTAAATAATGTTTGTGGACATTGGATGGCATCACTTTTAATATCTGTATGTACTTAGGTTGTTATGTGTATTCCTTGACTGGTGATAGCATGTGCTATAATTTGTCTCTTAGTTGCTGGGTGTTTGAGCTGATCTCTGAGTCTTAGGTGGTGATTGTGTGCTGTCCTTTGCCTCTTAGCCAGTGCAAGGGTGTATTGTGCATGCCTGCATCTGCCAGCTACCTCTGCAGCTGAAGGCTATCCTTCAGATTTCTCATCTGTATGTGTGGGAGGTGCTAGCCTGTCTGTGGTCCAAGAATATGTGGTCTTGGCTCTCGCTGTCCCTGTTGCAGCTGTTTTCTCAAGATGATATTGTGCAACATGGCACAGACTGTGAGAATTTCTGTATAGGTGCCTGAGTTGTACTGCAGGGCACCCCCAATGTGTCTAGAGACCAGAAATATGACTGTAGCATACCAAACACATGCTCTATGATGTATCCAGTTTGAGCATGGGCATCACTGTAATTTTCTTTTGTGGATGTGTGTGGATTTCTGATGGGTGTCATGAAGCACAGTTCCACTGCATAACATGCATCACCAACCAGATGGCCTTGTGAAACATCACCTCTAGAAACCTTGTGTAAAGCTCTGATGTCATATGTGTGAACCATGATAACTGCCTGGGTTGCCTGCAGAGACATTGAGGATGATCCCTTGGGCATTACAGACAACCAGACAATTGACTGAGTGGAACCCCTTCCTGCTGATGCATGTCCTTTCCTATTCAGTAGGTGGTGCTTTTATTTCTATGTGAGTGCAGTCTGTGGCCCCCAAGACTTCATGGAGTTGTGCTACAGCACAGAATTCCTGCATTGTTCTTTCTCTCTCTTCTTCTGTGTGTGGAAAATAGATGTACTCTCTTGAATGTTCTAGCATAGAATTTAGATATTGGTGAAATATTCTAGAAGCTGATGCCTGTGACATCCCTAGTATATCCTCTGTTGGTCTTTGGAATTCACCATTTGCTAATATCCTTAATGCTACACAAACTTTAGTTTTAACTGATATAGGTTCTTCTCGATTTCTCCTGGGTCTGTGGGTAGGGGCAGCAGATGTTGCATATTTCTGTAGTGTTTCCTTATTAACCCTGTATTGCTCTCCTATTTCAATATCCTGCAGTCCATGATATGTTAAATGAGGACTGAACATCCTTCTTCTCCTTGGATGAGATCTGCCTGCAGTATCAGCAGCATAGATTTGCACCTGTTGCACATATACATGCAAGACAGCAGCAGCAGCTCCTAACATTCCTTTTTTTTCCTAAGTGTGATGGTGGCTGTATTCCAGTAGGTCTTGGTGTTCATAGCCAAGGGCTACTCCATCTCCGCATGGTTACTTTATAGATTTCTGAATGGCTCCATCATATTGGATTGGTTCATTTGCATGTTATTCATCTGCTTAAGCTTTAATTAGTATACTGTGCTGTTTACCTTTGTTTGGCAAAGCCGTTAAATGAATACAAAACGCCAAGCTATTGCATATCATCACAGCACAATGTACACATGATAGCAGCAAGGAAATAAGTAATTCATGAATCCAGCCCCCAGACAGCAGACTTATAGCATGGAGAAAAGGAAGAGAATAAGCAAAGTATAAATAAGAACACAGCAGTAGAAAGCTCACCAATCCCAGACGTAATGAAAGTAAAGATACAAGGGAGAAGGGAGACACCATGAAAACCATAAATGGGAGAACAAGCTACATGAAGGGAGAAAGATGGCATGTGTATGATCAAGGAATGTACATGTGTATAAATGATGTGGTGAAAGAAAAAAAGCAATAAAACATGAAAAATTGCATATACACTCTAAAGAAAGCAATGTGCACACCAATGTGCTGTACCTGGACTGGATAGATAGCATATACATTTATAAGATTTAGCAACAAAATTTACAGACATACTTTGATTCAGAATATTTAGCAAAGTTAAGAATGCAATGGAGACTGAGAATCATAGCTGCAGAAAAGGTAAATAAACAATTAGAGGTAAAGGGATAAGTGTGATAATTAGCTTGACAGATATAACTTTGGAGTATTGGTAAGTATAGGAGGCTAAAGGTATCAGGTGACATCTGATTATGTGACTACACCTGTATTGTAGTCATCATCCCAACTTGAAAAAAGTGCTTTTGGAGGACATTTTGAAAGAGGAATATGAGAGAAGTTTAATGAAGTGAAATATTCAAGCATTGTTTTTTTGGAAAGATGCACAAATAATAAAAACTGGTAATTTTTACTCAGAAATTCATGATACCTTTGTTTTTATAGCCCTTGCAAAGACCAACCTAACAACAGTTTATTAATAAATATTCAAAATGTCTTTCAGAATGTCAGACCATTTCACAGATCTAAGTCTGGGTACATATTTGCAGAAAACAGGCTTAAATGGCAAAGCCTGAGGAAGAACTTTAGAAAAAAAAGGCTATCATTTAACTTTTGATAAAAGTTTAGTGAATGACTATGAATTCTTGAGAAGAATCCCCTGCTACTAGAATGTTATGGTTAACTACACATTTAGATGTTATCTGCAGTGAAACCTCTCCCGGTGGTTGCAGTTTCTTGGCAAAATGGCAAGGTCTAATATTTAGGAACCCAGGAAGAGCCTTCAATATGTTGATGCGTAGAGAGAAATACAACTATAAGACTACATGCAGCTTCCTGGTGGAAAGGAAATGGTGAATATGACTCTTCTACCTTTCCTTGTCATGCAGTCACCCTCGATCTAAAATATCTCTGAAAGTAGTTACCAGTGCACTTTTAGTTACATAGAAATATAAATTTGAAATCGTAAGGCTATCTAGATAGTAAATTTTAATCAAAGGGAAACATAACGCAGTGGAATAATAAATATTCTCATCTTTGAATCAACAATGATGTTCTTCGTATTCATCACTGCTGCTTATGTAGCCTTAGCTATATGGGTTATATCCTACCAAGGATATAACAGCTAACCAGCTTCCAAAGATTCCAAGCACCTTCCACCAATGTCTCAAGACTCTAATTTACATTTAAATGAGCACTCATTTCTGCCAATTTGCTAGTAGTGTCAACTAACTGATAAAATATTTTCTGTGGAGAAATTGTATTTATTTTTCCATTGTGTGGCCGTATAGTGTTTAAAAGTGCTTTTTGCTGTGCTTTTCTCTGTCAAAAAAGTAACTTTTGTGGACAAGGCAGAGACATTCTTGTTGGTCCTGTGAGAGGGAACAAGGAAAGATCCCTGTTGTGTTAGAATGATATGTCCATCCCAGGGGAGGTAGCAGCTGCACTATTAGTAACACTGTTGGCTCCTTTTTCCTGTCAAAAAGAAACAGAAAACCACTCCTCAAATTTATTTGGATAGGAGTACTTTAGTGGGACTAACCCATGGTTTGAGTCAGGCTGTTGTTCCTTCTTGTAGAGTAGTTTCTGGTAAAAAAAGAAAGATACCTCCTTTCCTGAAGAGTTTCAAGATTCTGAGTCTGAACAGGAAGATTCGGGGATGCATTTAAGATATTGTCATTGGATTTCTGATTCAGACTCAGACGAGACCTCACTTTCTGATTCTCCCTTTGGAGGTTTCTCTTTGTTTCAGTGAGAGAACACTGAGGTTTCTCAGTCCCTCAAAAATAGTATGACATTACAGAAGGATTTCCAGAACCTACACTCATTCCTCCTGTCCTGTCTGCTTTAGCAGATATGTGTCTTACCACCATGCTGATAGTCAGCCAGCTGTCCCTAAAAAGGCAGAAAGGATGTATACATTTCCTCAATATTTTAAATTTGTATACACTATTCCCAAACCTGACTCAGCAGCTTTAGTCTTACTTGACTCCACTGCTGCTAAACACTTAGTTAATTCCAGTCCTACTCTAATAAGGATGGGAAATGTATTGGTTAGTATGTGGAAAAAAGTGTATACTTCTGCAAATTTGAATTTCAGAAATTTAAATTGTCAGGTTCATATAAATATATTCTGCCATATTGTGAAAGTATGAGGAATATTTTATCTACATTTTTTTCTTGTGAAGAAAAATCTGCTTCAAATAACTCGGTTTCTTCTATTGCATAGGTCACTACTCATTGTTTGTAGTGTGCATATGACTCTGTTGCTAGTTCTTGCAGGGCTATGGCCACCGGTATGGTTTTAAGAAGGTTTGCCTGGCTGCATTCTCAGAACCTCCCAGATGATGTTATAAATGAGATTTTAAATTCTTCCTTGGATAACAATTTAGTGTTTAGCCTCTCTACTGCAGAGATGATCAAAAAGTGTGATGAAAGGGACAAGCTGATCTAGGGAATCTCTAAGATTTTTCAGCCCTCCTTTTCCAAATTGTCTAAGGGATTTTCTTTCTCCTCATCCAATTTTGACAAAAAAAAAAAAAAAACAAAAAGAAAAAACAAAAACAAAATAAATAGTCTCAACAGTAAATAGATGTTTAAGAAGTGGCAAGGAGGTTCTAAAAAGAAGTCCCAAACCTCCCAAAACCAAAGACACTCCAAGTCTGAATGACTACTCAAGAGACCTTGTGACACCCTCTTACCCTGGCCCTTTTTCTCTTCCAGAAAGCTGAATCTCCATTTTTCTCTTTGGCAACAAACTGTTTCAGACAAATGGATTCTGAAAATCATTCATCAGGGTTACAGATGGCAGTGGGAGAAAACTTTTTTTTTCTTAGGGGTCATTCTTCATAGGTTCATAGGTTTTACTAAGCTAATGGCACAAGAGCCTTTACAAGCCTAGCCAATAATACCCAGGATATGACAATATTATATCTTATTTCCCCAAATATGGCACGGGATAGTGGGTCTTTGGGTGTTGGAGCCCTAAGTAATTTTATAGACTGTCTCTGTCCATAACAGACATGGACAGTAACCCAGAAGTGAATGCTACAGCTCCCATCCATATCTAAATTCTTTTTGAAGAGAGTGAGGGATGGGTGTTGTTTTACGAATATGGGAAGTGTATTCTATAGACAAGGTAGTCTTTGGGATATGAATCTGTCTCTCCAGCAAGTTCTGTTAGAGTCAGAAGTAAGGTTCAGCTCTATGGAATGCATAAATCTCATGTAATTTTTTTCTTGCGGATATGTAACATTTTCATCAGTGCTGGATCACAGAAGGCATTGTAGGTCAGGCATAAGTCACCTTTCAATAAATGATATGAGACTATGGAAAGGGATAGGGCCTTTAGTCAGTCTATATAAGACATGTCTTATGCTTTGAATTTATTTGTGAGAAACCTCTGGGGCTGCTCCATTTGGTGTACATGCCTGGTTTGGTACATGCAGAAGGGAACATTGTACTTAATTATGGTCCTGATGAGGGCCGAGTACAATGGCACTATGACTTCCTGTTTTTCTGGATGTCATGCCTTTACTTATAAATTGTGGCACACAGAATGATTTCTTCATGACCATAGCTACCTGATAGCCAAAGTTTTGGTTACTATCTGTGTTCCTGGGACCCGCACCAATAGTTCTGCTTTTAGGGGTGTACTATCAATATTATAATTTTCAGGGATATCTGATTTGCCAAATGGAATGATTATGCATTTTTTAGAATTTAGTCTCAGAAGATGGTTCTTGCACCACTCTTTTGTTATTTTTAGTCCTGGTTGTAGGATGTCAACATTGTTTGAGCATTAAAAGATAGTTCCCAGCTTACAGTCATTGGAGAACTTGGTGAGCCAGAGGCAGACAGCATTAGCCTTCATTTCAGAGAAGTATATACCAAACAGAAAGAGAGAGCCCTGTGGGACACCACTAGAAACAGTATTACTATCAGAAGTGGATTCACCTATCCGGATAACATGTGTCCTGTCAATCAGCCAGTTTGCTATACATCTGATGATGTAGGGGTTTATGCCAAACTCAGTAAGTTTATCTATGATCCCTGAGTGGAGGTTTGTGTTGAAAGCTTTGGCCAGGTCTACATAAGTGGTGTGTACTGTTTTACACTCATCCATGGCCCTGATGACTTTCATGAAGAAAGCCACCAGACTGAGCAGATAGGACCTCCATTTGACAAAGCCAAATTGGGTCTGGTCCAGTGTTTGGAGACTTCCTATATCATTATTGATCAGATAAAACTGGTCAACCTTGTGGGTTTGTAGCTCCCTGGGTCAGTTGATGGGCCTCCCTTTTGTATTGAGACAACTGTTGCAGTCCTCCATTCCTCTGGGACAAAGCCTGTCCAGAAGCTGTAGTTAAACAAGGTTTGTAGTGGCCCTGATAGTTTCGGTTTTACGCTATTTAAGAAGCATCCTGGAATGTTGCTGGGAACCATGAAGGCTGTGTTTTTAGCTTTAGCAAGAGCAATAAGGACCTGTTCCCTCATAATGCCCAGTAGGGGGATAGTTGCAGGTATTTCTATAGGTGTGGTAGAAGGTGATGTGGAGAAGTTTGAAATGAACTTGTCAGCCAGCAGGTTTGCTATAGTTTCAGGCTGGCTGCAAGTGTTGCCATTCATGATTAACTCAGCACAAAGCTAAGCCTTTCCTTTGAGTTTACAAACATAATTAAAAAAGCCTTATGGTTATCTATTTTCCTCCAACTTTACTTTTGCAGATTTGACCAGCTCTCTAATTTGTTTGTTTTGACTGGTGAGTGTCTTTTTGCACTGGTTTAGCTGTTCCTTCTTTGCTTTGGATAGGATTTTTTTCCTTTTGTTGAACAGCCTGTTTATGCTAGGGATCCACCAGGGTGGTTTATTTTTGCCAGTAATCATAGGTTTGACTCAGACAGGTACTGTCTCTTCTATGCAGCTATAAATGTGGTTGCATACTGCTTTTGTGTACAGCTCAGAGTAGGCCTCAGTTTCATCATGGCTCAGAGGGGCTTGGAAGTTTAATAAGCTGTGACTTAGTTTGAAATAATTGGCCTTAGCAAAGTATTTAAAAGGTTTGGAGTTTGATGGGGCTTCATACCTCTCAACCTCTTAATACAAGAAGATTGGATAAAGGTTAAATTAATGGGGGGGGGGGGGGTTAAAGGCCCAAAAATATAGGCATATTTTAAATATTGCTCTTATAAACATAGAAAATTGCCAGAAAAGCAGGATTGGTGTTAGTGTGCATTTTCTGAAGGAAGTGAAATCTGAAACTCTAATCAGTGTCATTATTTAGTGACTTCAGTCCTCAGTGATCTGAAACAAAACCACACATTTTATAAGAAAGAAATCAAGAATATGAGGCAAAAAGCTGACCATTCTGTGAAACTTTGGACTGTTGAGAAGTATGTGGGGTTCTAGGTTAGTTTTAATACTACTTGAGATCATGCTGTGGTCAGATCTTACTACGGAGGAGTTAATAGTTAGTAGTTAGGAGTTAATGGATGGCACAGTGGTGCAGCGGTTGCATTGTTGCCTCACACCAAGAGGTTCTCCAGTTCAATTCTCAGCTGCGGTGCCTTCTGTGTGGAGTCTGCATGTCCTCCCAGCGTTCATGTGGGTTTCCTCCATGTGCCCCAGTTTCCTCGCATGTTACAAAGACATGCATCTAGAGTGTTTCTCCCTGGGCCTTTGCTGAAAATTGTCTTTGTTCCAAGTTGAACTTTCCTGTTAAACAAATGTTAAATAAATAAATAATACATGGGAAGGATCAGCATCCCCCCATGTTTGCGAGTATTAGGTCTAGGATATTTGTACCTGTAGTTGGGGTGCTAACTAGTTGCTCCAGGCCGTTTCTGAAAAAGTCCAAAAACCTCTGAACAAGTGAATTATGGGTCATATAAGTCTCCCAGTTTAAAGAGATTCTAGTAGGTTTAGCTAGGAAGTGTGGTTTTCCAGAATAATGTTAGGAAATCTGCAGCTAGCAAGGATATGATAGGGGGTTATACCTATGGTTAGTTGGGCAAGAAGCAGCTCAAGTGAGTCACATTGTTGGACCAGTCTATAGCAGTGTACTACTCCTTTATGAACACTGAGACACCTCCTCCCTTTGTTTTATCCTGAGCTGAGGGGGATCAAAATGTATGAAAGGCATTTTAGTCTTTGATAGCTGCAGTGCTTTCCTTGGTTCTGAACCATGTTTTCTTGACTGCACATATGTCTGTGTTCTCCATGGTGAGAACTGCTTTGAGCAACAGTATCTTTCAGTAGTCATGATTGATTTTTCTTATGTTGGAGAGTTTAACAATTTGGCATAGTCTAAAAAAGGCACTATGAGGATAGATAAAGTTTTTTGCCAATGTCCAGAAGGCAAGTGATAACAACCGCAAATCATTTCTGGGAAGCATCGTAGTTTATTGATCATGTCTCCACAGGCTGACAGACATTGGATCTCCTTGTTGTGACACCAGAAACTAAGCAATTGTTGAAGTCAACTATTTTTGCTGGCACTACAGCATCCTCATTGGTGAACACAGGATGCTACTCAAGGCTAGATTCACACCTGCCTGGGACACATATTCAGAGAGCTCCATCATGTCTCTCTTCATACAGTCCAGTGATATACATCTTAGGTCATTTACTCTGACATGGGCTATGACCATGTCATACTGGTACGTGTGGTTTAAAGACTCATGTGCATGTGTGATATGGCAGATCCTGGGTCCAGACACACAGCTTACTATGCTCTTCCTCTTGTTTAGCCTGGAAAGGGGATATCAGTATGTCTTACAATGGAATGCCCAATACATAGAATGCTTGGCTTTGTGGTGTGTTGCCTTATGGGCTTGTAAGCAGGGCTACTATGATTTTCAGGAGTATGTGTTGTGTGAGGTGCTGTCTTTTTTGAGTGTGTGTGGGACCAGTTAGAGATGTTTTCAGGAAATCTTGGAGGTTTAGGTGGATTATAAGTGAGTATCTCCACATATGTGGAGCAATATGTTTGCTCCTTACTGTTGCTGTTAAGTGTTTTGAGTATAATGCTGATGGCCTGGTTTGCATTTTTCATGTGTGTATGCAAGAGCTTTGCCTCCAATGACATTTTATATCTACATCTTCCACATACTCTATTTGACTCTTCTAAAATTAAATGGTTGTCAGTGGGCATGAGGCAGTTAATACACTGACTCAGGATGCCCATATCCACAGGCCAAAAGCAGAGATGACAGGGAAGTGACTATCCATTATACCAGATCCTTAGTAGAGGGGAAGATGTAGGGTAAAGCCACTTAAAAGTCTAAGTTAGAGTGTTTAGTAGCATACTATTGGATGACCTACAGTGGTGCTGCCTCTGCACAAACAGGCAGCTCTTTGAGCAGTTATAAACAGCGTGAGACTATGATGTTTGTTTCCAATACAGGAGTTTAAACTAGAGAGGTTTGATAATATACAAGGCTTTTATTCCAGCATCCCAATTCAGATGGGTTGAATCAACCCTCTGCTCCCACCAAAGTGCAGAATAATACTCCCAATGTAAAATGAAGTGGTTATGAGCTCAAGTGCACTGACAAATGCTTTACAGCAAAATAAACTCCTCTAGTATCAGGAATCCTTGTAAATCAGTTCACATACCCTGATAAATGTTCCCAAATACAGAAATACCAGCAGGATGGAGGACTTTTACATAATTAAGCCTTCAGACCAGTTAGATAAACATGCAATAAGCCTTCCACCAGCATTTCCCAATACAGATGGGTTGAATCAGTCATCTGCTCCCACCAGAGTGCAGAATAAAACCCTCTTAATGTAAAATGAATGGGTTTTGAGCTCAAGTACAATAACAAATTGCTTACAACAAAAGGCAGAACTCCTGCAGTATCAGGAATCCTTGGAAATAAGTTCATAAACCCTTAGAAATGTTCCCAAATACAGAAACACCAGGATGATGAAAGACTTTAAACAAAAGCCTTTAGGCTAATCAGATAAACACACAATAAGCCTCCCACCAGGTAGTTCCCAACTTAGATGTTTTGAATCAGCCCTCTACTCCCAACAAAGTGTAGAATAACCCTCTTAATGTAAAACAAACTGGTTTTGAGCTCAAGTGCAGTTACAAATGCTTAAATCTGCACATTCTGCAAACAGACTGTTTTGTTTCCACATTTTTGTCGAAGATTTTCCACTAAAACTTCAGTCACTGTGAGTGAATGCCTCAGAAATTTGGGTTTCATGGCCTCTGTGATTCTTATGATAAACCTGGCAAGACTCCACATGAGAAAGATACAGTGGTATCTGAAATCTCTTTGGTTGCAGCATCAACACCATTTATCTTTTCATATCCCAGTTCTAGGGTTTGTCCAAAGAGAAATCATGGAGACAACAGATATCCTTAATTCAATGCCTCCTCTTCTCCCACCCTCTCTGCCCCAAGGCGGTCAGTCAACACAGATGCTTCAGACTTTGCTTGGACAGCAGTTTCAGGATGGATAAAAGTGCAGGAGGGGTTGGGAAAACAAGAACAGATGCAAGCACATAAATATAAAGGATATGCATGCCCTCATCAAGGCACTCTATTCTCTGAACCATCTCTGGTCTTTGAGATTTTTCAAGTGGTTACAGACGATACCACAGTGATATGGTACATCAACAAGTAAGGGGCAACCAGGTCATTCCCCTTTGTAGACTAGGCATGTTAGCTTGGAATATAGCTTCAAAACACAATCTATCTACAGTTATCCTACATTCTGTCAGAGCAAAACGGTGGCAGAAAAGCTGAGAGGGATCAGGACAGACCCTCACAAGTGAAACTAGATGTAGGACTCATCCAAGATTTGATCCATCTGCGGGTAGTTCCTGAAGTAGAACACTCTCACAAGAATTAACTGGTAAAATCTGTTCCAGAAATCCATGTAATTTAGCATGGAAGCCAGATTACTTTTCTTTTCTTTACTTTGGACAGGAATGTTCCTGTATGCCTTTCTAACCATTCGACTAATATCCAGGGTACTTCTGAAAATTCAGAAGGAATCCCCCAAGATCATTGTGGTGACTTCTGTCTTGCACAGGCAACCGTGGTTCTCCTTTCTTTTGAAAATGACCAGGGGCAATTATCACAAGCTTTCTCGTAGAATGATCTACTCACACAAGAATAGGGGTGCTTGATACACCCCAACATCAGTCATCTTCAGTTGACTGCCTGGCTGATAGGGTCTTACTTCTTTTTAGTCACCTGTTTTCTGAGGATGTGTAGCAGGCACTAATGGAGACAAGAACAATTCCTTCTAGAAATTCATATATTAGGAAATGGAAAAGGTTGTCTAACTGATATCAATAACATAACCAGTACCAGTTCATGGCTAGTTGTTCTCTTATTTTATAATATTTGTGTGAGTTACTATCCTATGGCCTTTATTATTCATCTACTTCTTCTTCTTTTGGCTTTTCCCAGTTAGAGGTCGCCACAGCGGAGCACCTGTCCACTCAAGATTGGCAGTGGAGTTTTATGGAGTCGAGTTGCCAGCCCAGCGCTCAACCTTCCACGGAAAGCACACACATGCACACACTCACACCTAGTGCCAATTTAAAGTGTCCAATCCACCTACAGCATGTTTTTGGGATGTGGGAGGAAACCGGTGCACCCGGAGGAAACCCACGTGACTACAGGGAGAACATGCAGACTCTGCACAGAAGGCACCCCAGCCAAGGATTGAACCAGAGAACCTGTTGCTGTGTGTTAGCAATGCTAACCGCTGCACCACCGTGGCCGCCCGCCTTTATTATTCACCTATCAAGGTTAATTTTTCAGACATTTCAGTATGTCTGCACATGGATCCTCCTTTTTCTAGGCAGTAATTTGTCAAAATGCTCTTAAGATGGGTTTTGCCTAAAAGGCCTCCATGTAAACTAGTGACCTCTCCTTGCAATCTTAATTTTGTGTTAGAAAAACTAACACTTGCTCCATTTGAACCAGCTAATCTGGCTGAACTGAGGTTTCTAACATGGAAAACAGTTTCTCTGATTGCTCTGACCTCTGCAAAGAAGGGTATCTGAGTTGCAAGCTATTATGGTGAGTCAGCCCTACCTCACTTTCCACAAGGGAAGGGTTTCTTTGAGAACTAATCCTTCTTTTATGCTTAAAGTGGTATCCAAGTTTAATTTAAGCAAAACTATCCATCTTCCAGTTTTCATTCTTGAACCTAAAAAAAATGGCAGAGAAAGAATATTCCATACTTTGGATGTCCATAAACAACTCAAATACTATCTTGACAGAACTAAGTCTTTCAGATCATTGGATCAATTGGTCATTTTTTTCCAGGGAAGAAGAATAAGGGACAACCTATGTCAAAACAGATAGGCATTAAGTCATGGTCTTAAACTTAATGCAAAAAAATGCATTATCATCCCCTTCAGCAAGGGTGATTTTCCTGCAAGTTACCACATCAATGGCAATACTCTAAGCACAGTCAGTGGTAAGAGATCTGAGCACACAGATTGACAGCAACCTTAACTTCTATCACCATTTCTCCAAAGTGGTAAGAAGGGTAGTTTTTATACTACTCATGTCATACGTGAGGGCATTGCCTCCAGAAAACAAAGAGGCTATAACCCCCTGTACTCTTCCCTCATTGGGCCAATAATAGAGTACAACACTCCATTTGGTATGTTCCTTTGCAAACACCTGCAACAATTGGAAAGACCACAAAGGTTCCTTACAAAGAAAATTCAGGGTCTTTAAGATCTGTCTTTTGCAGACAGATTGAAATCATTGTCATTTTACTCTGTGTCATACAGACTGCTCAGAGATGACCTGTGCCTTGCATACAGAGTAATCTCTGACCCAGCTTTAGTGGAAATGCTGCACATTCACAATCCAAATGGCACATGGGTCACTCGCTCAGAGGACCTTAACCTGGTATGTGATATCAAAAGAGCTTGCTGGAGAGACAAATTCGTCTTGCAGAGGCTGCCTCACTTTTGGAACAAGCTTCCTATTCATGTTAAACAAAGCCCCCCGTTGGTCCTATTTAAGCGTAATTTGGATGACTAGATGGGTAATTGGAAATTCACCCCAGGGGTTTCACCTGTGTCCCTCTTGGACAGAGGAAATATGTGCTGAATTTAGTGTCTACTTGAACCAGACTCCCTTGGGAACATAGGTTGAACTTGGTTAGGCTTGTAAGGGCCCTGGGGCCACTAGCCTAGTAACCTCCTATGATCCTATGATCCTATGATCTCCAAATGGCTGTCTAAGGCTGTTACCTTTTGTTATACTTACCATGACAAATCTACCCCAGGCAGGGACAAGGCCCACTGTACAAGGACCTTTGCTTCTTCTATGGCTTTTTGGCAATGGTTGAATTCTAGAAGTAGTCTAGAGCCTGCTACCTGGTCCTCTGTGCATACTTTCATAAAACACTATAAGCTGAATTCCTTCCCTAGGCCTAGATTATGCTTTGCTAAGACCATTCGCCGGGGATCCTGGACCTTTCTCCTTCTGCTTCCCAAATGTAGTTAGCTATGGTAGTCTATTCTTATACTGCAGCAGTTATCAATATGAAGAACATAATACACTTGTGTAAGTTGAACTTACCATAATAGTAAATGTTCAAATGATCACTGCTGCAGTAGCCACTTCCTCCCTCTATCCCCCTTGATTTTTTAGTGTGCATTTTATGCCAGGGTATGAATATTTATTTTTTGTTGTTTCTAGCCTTGCCCTTTCATGCCTCAGCCCCCCACCCCCCTCTGCTGGCAGGAAAGCTCTGAAGGGCCTTGCACCCAAAATTGTCTTATAGTCAGCTTAGCTTGAATTGCTTGACAGTTGGTTCATGTAGAAGGTAACCAGAAGCTTTGGAAGCTGGCTGGCTGTTATATCCATGGCAGGATATAACCCATATAGCTAAGGTTCATAGATTAGTATTAGGATAACTGCCCTTGTGAGACATATTAAGCCAAGTCAATTACCAAGTGTAAGAATGAAACCCTGCACTTTGTGTCTGTAAGGTAAATAACCATTTTACCAGCGTCCCACTACTACAGCAGTGATTATTTGAACAACTACTGTTATGGGAAGTTTGATATACACAACTCTACTTTATTTTTCTGTCTTCTTTGCTATTTACAGAGTCCAGCAGTAGCTTTCCTATTAGTTTCAGTGTGGGAAATTAATATAAAAACAAGAACTACAGCAATGAGAATTATCAGAGATCAGTGGATGGTTTGACCTTAATTATTCATTCTGTTGTATTGCACTTACCACACCATAATCCATGTAAATGTCACAGTCATATCATGTAAATAGAAAACGCCTGTCTTAATCCTTTATTTATCCAGTGAGCTGCCTTTTGAATATAATACAAAAAAAAATCTGAAGAAGCCAGGCTTAGCTTTGAAGTCAGTCATCAAAATCTAAAGTCTTAGAAGATTACTTTGTAACAATTTCTAAGATTAGTTTTTAATTATAAATGTGACTTCATTCAGTAAACTTTGCTGCAGCATTCATAGTATGTAACATTGTATCTTTACGAGACTTTTTGAATCTGTTCATACTGCCACAGTACATTGTATTAATTTTATTAAGGTTATGCTCTGAGACTACAGGATTCAACCAGCATTTGTTTATTTTATTTGTTTGTTTGTTTTATGTGTTTACTTCATTGTTTGTTTGTATATTATTTATGTTATAGAATTAATTTACCTTACTGAAATCATCAACATTATTATAAATTTGTTTTATTTACAGAAAGACTCAAGCGTTGGTTTCATTAACATCTGTGGCTTATCCCTGCTGAATGCTTCAAACATAATATTTCATTCTTGTTAAGCCTAGTGAAAAATTTTGAAATCATATACTAAACATGGATAAGCAATTGCTGAACACCCTAATTTTGTATAACATTACTTATTTGATATCTAACACATACAATGAAGTACCGATAGGATATTTCTTCTTTTGCTTATAGTATCTGTCCCTTTGCTTGTTGGATTTGCACAGTATCACGCATCAGCCTAACAAATGCAACCACTCATAACTGTTTGCTATTAAAACAGGAACATTAGTATCTTACACTGAATAACAAAGTTACTTCACTGCTGGGCAGTGTGAATATGGGTGTTCTTCTGCCATCCAAGCCCAGCTGCTCCAAGCTTAATATTTTATTTATTTTATTTATTTAACATTTGTTAACCGGGCTAGTCCAGCTGGATATATTTCCATTTTCAGCAGAGGCTCGAGGAGAAAAGCTCCAATTGTAAAACATACCACCACCACACCAAAAGGTTTAAAATAGACAAAAAGGAATTAGCTATAAGTTCTAGGAAGACAAAAAGACATACTATGCTAGATACATCATACATTTACAGAACATCTTACAGCATGTAAGTCTAGGGCAATCCCAATACATTATTAGAAAATACCTTTAAATCTTTGGTAAATCTAGTTTATGCAGACAGTTACTTTTCCTAAGGATTATTTGCTATATATATTATTAGAAAAAAGGAAGGGAGAGAAAAAAAAAGGAGGGTATATTAATCAAGAGGCAGGGAATACTACCAACAGGGTACATTGATAGCTCAGCAGAAAAGATATCTAATTGTTGTCAAGTAGTAGAGATTACTTAAGTACCTTCTAATTTAGGGGAGAATATAGGAAAGAGAGTAGGAGAGTGGGAGGCCAAGAGATGACAATGAGAAGTCCAGAGGATCAGCCTGGATAACAGCAAGGGCATAGCCAGTGACTTTTAAGGTATGTCTTAAGACTTTGCTTGAAGAGAGAGAGGGATGGAAGTGTGGTAAGGTCAGAGGGCAAGAGGTTCCATTGTGAGTCACCAACTAAGTTGTTTGACTTGGTGGTCCTAGTAAGTAGTTTATTGGAGGAACGTAAGGACTCAAGATTCCTATAGGGTGATATAAGGTTGTTTAGTACTGGTGTATTATTAGATTGATAAAAAAATTTATGAGGGATGGTAAGTTGGGAAAGTATCAGAAGGTTTTTTAGTTCCAGCCAGTCTAGTTGATGAAGGTTATGACAATGATGAGTTCTATATGGGTTTCCAGTGGCAAATCTAGCAATACTATTATAGGAGTTGGATAGTTTGGTAAGATTACTTTTTTTTAGATTAGTATATATGGGAGCTGCATAAAGTAGAGTTGAAATTAGGTGGGAGTGGGCAATAGTCTTTCTGGCAGTTGGAGTCAAGAAAGGTTTTATCCTATATAGGGAGCCCAGTTTTTTATTAACAGATTTAATAGTGTTATTAATGTGAATGTCAAAGGTGAGATTATTATCAATTGTAATTCCTAATAGTTTGGGGAAAAAGTCTGGGGATTTAAGGGTACCATTGCTAGATTGAATGGAGAAATCTATGAGGGGTGACTTACTGTTTGGCGTAAACAATAGTAGCTTGGTCTTTTTGTGTTCAAAAGAAGGCACCATCTAGAGAACCATGACTCTACAGTGTTGAAAGCTGTTTGGGTTAAAGACTGAAGTTCGGATATAGAGCTGGCAGAGCACATGATTGTAGAATCATCAGCATATTGTATACAGGTGGTTATAGGAATGGCTATTTGAAGGTCATTGATTAATAATGAGAATAGGAGTGGACCAAGAATGGATCCTTGAGGGACTCCTAGGGAAATGGGAAGGTGAGAAGATAGTTGATTGTCCCAAAGGACTGCTTGCTGTCTATTACTAAGGTAGGACTTAAACCAGAGAATTGCTTTGGTATCAAGACAGAAGGATGACAGAGTATTCAAGAGTAGGCGATGATTAACCATATCAAAGGCTTTAGATAAGTCAAGAAAGCGTGCTGATGAGAGGCTGTTATTATTGCGGTTGTTATTAATGGTGTTGGTGAAGGATAGGAGAGCTGAGGTGGTACTATGATAAGGTCTGAAACCATGCTGACAGTTAGCTAGAATGTTATGTTTTAGTAAGTGGTTCATAAGCTGTTGGTGAATACATTTTTCCATAATTTTGGCTATTGGAGAAAGGATACCTTGCAACCAGAGAACTGGGCAACTGTTAATTCTTCTGGCTGTCTAATCATAGCTTGAACATGAATACTTTGTTTTGACAAGGTGCAGCAGCCACAGAGTGAGAGAGAGAGAGAGAGAGAGAGAGGAGCTTATGCACCTTGCTAGAACACAATATGTGTGTTTTGGCAAGGTTATTGCAGTATCTGTGGGTATTTGGAGTGCAGGCTGGAGTTTTATGTAACAATATGGAGGAGAGCTTTAGGTTTCGGGAGTGGGAAGGGGTTTTAGATTTAGAGAGCAGGAAGGAAGTTTAACATCAGGGCAAAATCAGAAAGTTCTAGAGTTAGGGAGCAGGATGGGAGTTTTAGGAATAGGGAGCAATGGGGGACTTCAGGATTAGGGAAGGGCAGTGGAGTTTTAGGTTTAGAGAGTGATCAGAGACTTGGGTTACAGAGGGGATTGTTTTAGGATTTGAGTTAAGTTTATAGAAAGGCTATGTAGTTACTTAGTAAGGTTAGTTGGTGGGAAGAAACAATAATGTATGATAATCAGGCTGTTGGGCTGGTGGGAGATGGGACACTTGCCAATTAGAAAAAGTGACAATGAGCAAGTGTGTCTTGAGCTAGCAGTACTGAAGCACAAGTAGTAGATCCTGTGAACTTCTGTCTGATCTATTAATTTATGACATATCTTCAATAAAAAACAGTTCACTGCTTTAAACGTTTTTCTGACACACATTTACCATTTAAAGAGACTAGTTGTTTTTTAGCAACATGATGTTTATAGTGCCCCCTAAAATATAAAAAGCCAGGCAGATGGGTGTAGACTATATTCATCAGTAAATATAACTTACCTAAAAAAGGTGTAATATATACATTAAAGAATTATCATGATGGTGATGATGGTCCCACACTAATTTGAATGTTTACATCAGCATTACTAAGTTGACCAATGAGACCGTGACAACATAAATCTACCCTACCCTGAGAGATGAATGCAACAAGATATATTTCTCTATTTCTCTGATTCCTTTGATACTTGTAGCTTTCATGCCTTAATGTAAATGTACTGCTTGAATTGAAAACAAAAGTCATTTATCTTGCTGTTTTCCTGACTGGCTCTTTATGTTTAAACTAACACATTTGTTATCACTCATTGGGAAGTCCTTGCAACTCTTTTAGCTGTCCATTTTGTTGCTGTACATCTCAAGCATATTGAATCTTTTCTTTCCAAACTCTAGTATATATTTCCAAGTCTTTTAAAGGCTTCTGCTCCAATTTACTGTTACAGATTTCTGATTTTTCATGCTGAGAAATAAAGATATCTGTTAACTATTTGTAGCCTTGCAGTATAGACTTATGCTACCTGGCTGAACAGTAATAAGTGCTACTTGCACTCGTAAGATTATTCCTGATGCTGCATCTAAGCAACTGTATACTAGAAACCCAAGTCAGTTTTTAAAAGAAATCATTACAAGTTTGTGCGACTCTTTTACCATCATACAATAGCATATCCTAATCACAACCAACAGACTACATCAACAGTTGACTTATCTATCTTTGTGATATATATATATATATATATATATATATATATATATATAGGGTGTATATTACAGCAGTGAAGAGGCGTTTAATCGAATGCCTCTTCGCCGACACATATAGAGCGAATGCAATAAAGCGCGAATGCTCAGAATACCGATTTCTTTCCCTGGGAAAGAAATCGGTAGTAATAACACACAAACACACACTTTCAAACATTACAATGTGGGGAGCTCCACCCCCACACCCCCCCAATGTGGGGGGCTGTGCCCACCCACACATCCCCTAACTAAATATACCAACTCTGAGATCGTACTACAGTGGGGAAAGGGGCAAACACATGGAAAAGGCCAAGCAATTTCTTTCCCAGAGAAAGAAATTGCTGTTCTGAGCGCTCGCGCTTTAATGCATTCACTCTATATGTGTCGGCGAAGAGGCATTCGATTAAACGCCTCTTCGCTGTTGTAATATAGACCCATAATATATATATATATATATGTATATATATATATATATATATATATATATATATATATATATATATATATATATATATATATATATATATGAGTTAATTTAACAGATAGTTAAAAAAGGCATATAAAATATTCTATATGTATAATTATTTGTATTCATGTGCATCTTACTTTCTGTACCTCCAGAGACAGGCATATCCATGTGTTAACTGCAATCTGATTCATCCAGTCCCCTTTGATTTTCTTTTCTAAAATGTTCACTGATTGATTTATTACCCTTGTCTACTACTGTTTGTACCTATAAATATTTCAAACTGTCTATTAACTTCTTCAAGTGTATTATATATTAATAAGAAATACAATAGGGGTGAAAGGTGTAAAATGCTCCAGTGTAAGTGAATAGTAATCCTCTGGGAGTTTTAGATTATCCTGTACTTTGGTAGGCTTCCTGTGTTTAATTACTCAATTATTTAAGTAATCAAACTAATTTGTTTCAAACATTGCTGTTACCTTTACCAAGTCAGCAAATAATCTGGGCATGTGAATAATTAAATGCAGTTTCCTGTTTGTCACTAAATATTTGTATACACTTATAAATTAGAGGCATTAAACATTGCTCGATTTTTGTTTGAACCAGACTCTGCTTTGATGCATCATCTCTGGGAAGTTTTGTAAAATTCCTGAGGCTCCAAGACCAGTCTAAGTGCCTTTACATTTACTATCACTTATTTTATTGCATTTGCACTTGTCAATCATTTTTATCTGTGCCTTACAGCTAATTTATCACATTTGAACTGCTTTAAAGCAATTTACTGATTAACTGTATTTTATCACTGTTTTAACTGTATTTCATTGCTATTTACTGTAATTCATTACTATTTAACTGCATTTTACTTCAGTTCATTATTGTTTAACTGTATTTTTTCATACCATGAGTTCTGTTTTTGAATGTAAGTTGTTAATATGTGCTTTTCTGTTAGTTTTACTATGTTCTTAACCCTTAAATTGAGTAGCATAGTCTGGATACATGTTTACTGCATCCAGATCTGTTTGTTTTTGCCTTCTGTGCTTCTGGTAGCCATCTTGTGTTTGCCTTCTGTGTTTTGGGCAGCCATCTTGTGTTGGTAGGGGCCGATCTTCTCTGCTAGTGAGAGTAGCAGAGCTGCCTGGACCTTGTCGGCACAAGCTGATTAGTAAAGAAAACAGGGGCTACCAGGATTGGCTAGATTTCTGTGTTACTAGAATCTTCCATTTTTTTGTGGTATTTATACTCTGCATTTGAGCAGGTTTGGGCTTGTTTGTGCATCATGCACCACAGCTGCACTATTTTTAACCCATTGTGAGATTTCCAGCTGCAATTTTTTCCTTAGTAGCACTTGTGTGATCACCTAGTAGTACTCATCTTAGAACTTTCACCCTTTACCCCCTTATCTCTCTCTGGCCTCTCTCCCTCAGATTCTGATAAATATGGATGGAAAATTTCCTACGGTTTTTCCTGCCAGTCTGGTTGATATGTAGCACCTACCTCATGTACATGGACAACCCTCTACTACTACCACCTAGGAACATAATTTGTGATAGATACAATTACATTAAGAACCTAGAGTCTATGCTCTCTCCCTCACAAGCTAGTATATCTGTCACTGAGAAGGCTGTCAAACCAAACACCACACCTCAGATACCACCCACACCTACACAACATACACCCACATATGTGGAGGTACTCAACAGAAACATACCCAAACAAAAGAGACCTCCGCAGCAAAGACACATGCAAGCTCCACAGCCCACCACACCACACATATTCCACATATCTGTGTCTCGCAGCCACTAAGGCCTAACCATAAACCTAACATATTAGTCATAGGAGACTTCATTGTGAGACACAGATGTGCCCATCACCAGGCTGGATTAGGAGAAAGTCACTGTTAGTTGTTTGCCAGGTGCAAGAATTCACCATATCAGTGATCACACATGCACTAAGATCTCTCAACAACAGGCACTGTTATGACTCTGTCAAACTCCATGTTGGCGTGAATGACTTGAGATGTACTTCCCTAGACTATATGAAGAGAGACATGATTGAGCTCTCTGAATATGTGTCCCAGGCAGGTATGTTCCTAACCTTAAGCAGCATTCTATCGTCACCCAGAATTATGCCTCAATACAAACAGAAAATGATTGACTTTAACAATTTGCTTAGTTTCTGGTGTCATTTCAAGGTGATCCAGTACTTAGCCTGGGAAGATATGATTGACAAACCACAATACTTTGCCAGAGGTGGCCTGCATCTCTCTCCCTTGGGTTTCAGGCTTCTGGCAAAGGCTTTGGCCTCCCCCATAGTTCCTTTTTTAGGCAATGCCATGAGTTCAAAATTACCAACATGAAAATTTCATAAAAACGCAAATCAATGGTCATGCTGCTAAATGATAGGAGTCTAAACATGAAACTGTACTCATTGCAAGCATTCTTAACTCTGGAAGATGGTGACATTTGTGCAGTCACAGAAACCTGGTTCAAAGCTGTGGAGAGCAGCCCAGCTATACCATGTTACTCATCCTATCATACATTCAGACCCCAAACCATGGGCAGCAAAGCAAAAGTAGGTGGAGTTTCAATATATATTAAAGACAGACAACCTCCAGGCTGGTCAAACAGTATGATGCAAAGGAGACACTCGAGGTGCAGTCAACCATTGAAAAGACCCTTCTATTCAAATCATAGCTAGCTACAGGCCCTCAACTTCGACTCAAGATTCCCACTCCATCTATCTGGACTTCTTCAAATCTATCAAGATTCAACCCTTTACCCTGATCCTGGGCAATTTTAACTATTCAACCATTGACTGGAAGAAGTATTCATGCCAAAACACAGATGCCCAGAGATTCCTTGATTTCATCAGTAAAAATGCCTTGGACCAGCTGGTCGACACCCCAACAAGAGGTGATAATATGCTGGACTTGATACTAACCAACATGAGTAACCACTGCAGCATCCCTACAGTGTCATCCTCTCTGGTAAGATCTGACCACAAAGTGGTGACTTTTGAAGTCACCATCTCTCCCGACTCCCTCCCCTCCCAGCTAGGATCAGCAAAAAAATTCACCAAAGCCGATTACAACCTCATGAGTGAAGGTATAAAGAGCTTCACAGCCACCTCCCCCTCCGTAGGAGCTGGAACAAATGTCCAAACCTACACCAAAGTACTATACAAGCATTTATATAGCTGTATGGAAACAGTAATACCTGACAGGACAAAATCATCCTCCTCAAGGAAGAGTAACCCTGTTGGGTGGACATCTGCAATAAATAAACTCTATAATAAAAGGAAAGAATTGCTGTCCATGACCAAGAAGGAGTAGGTGCCTAATTGGAAGCAATCTCTCCTTAGCCTGAACAAGCAAATAAGAGCACTAGTGAAATCCTCCAAAGCAAACTTTGAGTCCAAACTGGCCACATCTACTAAAGACAGTCATAAGGCCTTCTTCACAAATGTCCACAAACTCAAAGGAAGCACTCAAATTTGCTATACACAAATGCTGTAGATATAGCCAACCTGCTGGCAAACAGATTCAGTGAAAACGTCACCCCTCTGTCCCTCCATCAGTAAATCAGGACATCCCCAGCCCCTGCACCCTCCCCTTAGCTCTAGGGAGCAAGTCATCACTGCCATCTCAAAGGCAAAAAATACAGCCTCCGTGGGACTCAATAATATCCCAGGCTGCATCTTACATGAACTCAGGCAAGGAACTTGCAGCAACATTAAGTACTCTATTCAGCCAAAGCCTGAGCCATCCCTTTGTACAAATGTGAAGTATCCACCAATCCAGGAAATTATAGACCCTTCAGTTTAACTAGACTGATCTGCAAGCTCAATGAACTTATTATCATAGACCTCATTAAAAAGGGCATTGGCAGCCTCCAAATGCTTGATCCCACACAGTTTGGTTTCATCAAGGGGAGGTCATGCCTGTTAAATTGGTCAACTTCTTTGAGACAGTCACCAAAGCCATGGATGAGGGGAAGACAGTACATATCACCTACATTGACCTGGTCAAAGCCTTTGATACTATTCCCTACTCAGATATAATAGATAAACTCTCTCAACTAGGCATCATTCTTAATCTGTATGTTACCAGATGGATAGCAAACTGGCTCACTGATAGAACCCACCTATTCAAAATAGTGGAAGCCACTTCAAGCACTAGGCCCATAATGTGGGGCATACCCCAGGGATCAGTCTTGGGGCCTTTGTTGTTTGGGTTATACTTTTCTGAAGTGCAAGGCAAAACCAGTGGGATATGACTGACCAAGTTTGCAGATGACTGGAAGCTGGGCATTGTCATCAATTTCCCTAGTGATGTGGACATCATCCAAGAGGGTCTTGTCCAAACAAATGACTGGTGCCAGAAGCATGGCCTCAAACTGAATGCCAAACATCCATCATCATCCTCTTTGGGGAGAGTGACGTTCCCACAAATTATCACATTGATAACAAGGTCCTAAGAATGCTTTCAGTTGTGAGGGACTTGGGCACCCAGGTTGATAGCAACCTGAGTTTTGACCACCATATTGCCTCTGTTGTACGGAAGGATTTCTACAGGGCCCACATTATTAGGAAGGGTATTTCATCCTGGGACAAAGAGATCATAGCATCCTTGTATTCTTCCCTTATAAGACCTATTATTGAGTACAACGGCCCTTTCGGCATGTACCTCACAAACCACATGCAGCAGCTGGACACAGAATTTCCTCACCAGGAGAATCCAGAGCCTCAAACATATACCCTACACAGACAGACTAAAAGCCCTGTCTCTCTACTCAGTCTCATGCAGACTCCTCAGAGGTAACCTCTGTCAGACACATAAAGCAATCTCAGACCCTGTCTTGATGGGACAGCTGCATATCTGCAAGTCAAGCTACACTAGGGTAACCTGCATGCTCTACCTCTACCTGGTCTGTGACATCAATAGGACTTGTTGGTGGGACAAATTTGTGTCCCAGAGACTCCCCCTTCTGTGGAATAGACTCCCTCTCCACATCAAGCAGAGTACCTGACTATCCCTTTTTAAACGCGACCTGGATAACTGGATGGGGAACAAAAAATACACCCCTTGGATGTCACATGTGTCCCTGCTGGACAGGGGCATCAGCTGCTGACTTGTTGGAACATGAGCTAAATTCTTGGCTAGGCTTGTAAGTGCCTCAGTGCCAAAAGCCAGGTAACTTCCTATTATCCTATGATTATAACCTTGTCTTTATTTATATACTGAAAATCTGACCTATTGATTGATTTAGATAAATATTTTCAGACTGCCTAAATGGTTATAAAATTGAACACCTATGTACAGACTAGGTCATTGTATTCAGTATTCACAAAAAGTTCAAGAGATTTGCATTTTGCTGTAGAAATGAGCAGCACTTTGGAACCATGTAAGCTATCACTGTACTGTACTTTGCTAGAAAAAAAAAATATCACACCATATAAGCACTTCATCGTGTGTATAGATAATATGCTTACTTTCAGTGGACAATAGACTCAAACAGTTTTACAATCTATCTTTCAATTTTGGTAAACTTAGGGGGAAGAAATCAAAGATTCAAAGAAACTTTATTGTTATTTAGGACCACACAAGTGCATCCTAAATGAAATTCCAAATGTCAGCTCACAAGAGAAATGCAGTGCAAATAACGCAGATACAGCGGTATCAAGGAATAACGTAAGAAAGAAAATAACAACACGTATGACATGCGAGTGGTAGGTCACATTACATAAACACATTCAATGCCCATTATCCAGTAATAAATAACAAATACCCACCACCAAACCCCTACACTGTTAAGATATAGAATAAATAGAGACTAGTGAATAGCAGCTGTTTAGTTACAATATTGCACTTGTTAACCTTAGATGTGACTCAATACAGCCACCGCATTACATAATAGTAATGCTGGTGGTAATTGCTCTGAGCAGCAGGATTAAATGAAAAAAAGAGACTTCAGTGTATCAGGTATTATGGTTGGTGTCTGTATTAATAAGCCTCACAGCTGTAGGATACAAACTGTTCCTGAATCTGGTGGTCCTACAGTGGAAGCTGCGGTACCTCCTTCCAGACGCAAGTTGTAAGAACCAGTTGTGGGCCGAATCAGCAAGTATTTTATATGTTCTCTTTCTTCTCTTGTATAGAAAAGCTCCTGAATAGAAAGACGATTTGTGCTCATGATTTTCTCAGCCACCCTCACCACCCTCTGTAATTTCTTCTTCTCAGCAACTGTGCAGTTGCTGAACCATGCTATGAAGTTGCTAGTGAGGATGCTGTCGATAGCTCCCCTGTAAAAAGTGGTAAGAGCAGACAGTGGGAGCCTGGCCTTTTTGAGCTTTCTCAGGAGGTGAAGCATCTGCTGAGCCTTCTTGACTATACAGTTGGTGTTAGCATCCCAGAAGAGGTCATCAGAGGTGTGAAGCCCCAGGAACTTGGTTGTTTTGACTTTCTCTACTACCTCCCCTTTGATAGTGAGTGGTTGGTGAAGTGTTGTCTTTCTCCTGAAGTCCATAATCATTTCTTTGGTCTTATTGACATTCAGGTCCAGATTGTTTCTATCACACCAGGCAATCAAAGTGTTCACCTCATCCCTGTAGTTATGTTCATTCCCACCACTAATGAGACCCATGACTGTGGTATCATCAGCGAATTTTATAATATGGTTTGACTTGTGTTTTGTAGTGCAGTCATGGGTGAGGATGGTGAAAAGCAAGGGGCTGAGCACACAATCTTATGGAACACCAGTATTCAAGACTATGCGTTGAGAGGGGTTGCTTCCAGCGCATATCCACTGGGGTCTACCAATCAGAAAGCCAAGACTCCAGTTACAAAGGTGCTTGTTTATCCCAAGTTTCATGAGCTTATCCACCAGTTGCATCTGTATCACAGTGTTGAATGCAGAACTGAAGTCGATGTACAGCATTGTCATGTAGTTGTTCCTCTCTAATAGTTGTTTTAATGCAAGGTGTAGTGTGACTGATATAGCATTCACAGTCAATCTCTTTGCCTGGTATGCAAACTAGAGTAGATCAAAGGACTTGGGCAGACTTGCAGATAGATGTTTTTTCACAATCCTCTCAAAGCATTTCATGACGTTTGAGGTTAAAGCAACCGGTCTGAAGTCATTGAGGCAGGAAGGTTTGGGTTTCTTCAGAAGTGGGGCAATACTTGTTTCCTTGAAACATGAGAGAACTTGCACCATAGCAAGGAATGAGTCGAAGATGTTTATCAGTACCAGACATAACTGATCAGTACACCCCTTCAACACCTTGCCAAGTATGTTGTCTGGTCCAGCAGACTTCCTAGGATTCACCTACTTAAACTGAAGTCTCACCTCCTCGGAGTTTAAGGTGAGCACTCTCTCCTCTTTGTCAGTGTTTGTTTTAGATGGTACGGTGGTGTTCCTCTCCACAAATCTGCCAAAGAATGAGTTCAGTTCATTTAGGAATTCCAAGCTGTCATCATATTGGGGTGATTTGGACTTATAGTCTCTGAGCTGCTGTATCCCCTGCCATAGGCTTCTCGTGTCCCTCAGATCTGAATTTTCCTTCCATACTCCCTCTTTGCCTCTTTGATGCCCTTTTTCAGATTTGATCTGGCCACCTTTAAGCTTTCTTTGTCATTTGCCTTGAAGGCTATGTTTCTTTCCCCTCAGTAGCTCGTAGACATTCCTGGTGAGCCAGGGCTTCTGATTAGCTCTTACAGTGATGGCTTTCATGGTAGTTACATCCTCCATGCATTTATTTATGTAGGCAAGAACTGATTCAGTATAGATGCCTATGTTTAACAGAAGGTTGTGCACAGCCGGTTCTTTGAAGACCTCCCAGCAGGTGGCATTGAAACAGTCTTGAAGGCAGTCCATGGAACTCTCCTGTCTCCTGCATACTCTGATCTGTTTAGTTGTTGTTTTTTCTCTGATCAAAGGCATCTTATAGGTAAACAGAAGCAGGATGGCAGTGTTATTCAGAGCTGCCTATGTTTGGGGTGCTTCAAATCTTTAAAGGCTCCTTTAATAACAAAATGCATCATCATCCCCTTTGGGGTGAGTGATGTCCCCACAAATTATCATCACATTAATAACAATGTCCTAAGCATGCAATCAGTCATGAGGGATTTGGGCACCCAGGTTGATAGCAACCTGACTTTTGACCACCATTTTGCGTCTATTGTACAGAAAGCCTTCTACATGGCCCACCTCATAAGTAAGGTATCTCGTCCAGGGACAAGGAGGTCATAACATCCCTGTATTCTTCCCTTATATGGCCCATTATTAAGAACAATGCCCTTTTTGGCATGTACCTAGCAAAGCACATGCAGCAGCTGGAGAGACCACTGAGGTTCCTCACCATGCACATATAGGCTAAAAGCCCTATCCCTCTACTCAGTTTCATACAGACTCCTCAGAAGTGACTTCTGTCTGGCATACAATGTGATCATGGATCCCACTTTTATGGGACTGCTGCATATCTGCAAGTCAAGCTCTACTCGAGTAATCCACACACGCAGCCTCAACCTGGTCTGTGCCATCAACAAGACTTGCTGGTGGGACCAATTTGTGTCCCAGAGACTCCCCCATCTATGGATGGGAAACAGAGAATGTACCCCTGGGATTCCACCCGTGGCCCTGCTGGACAGGGGCCTCAGGTTCTGATTTGTCTAAATATGGGGCAATCTCTTGGCTAGGCATATAACGGCCTCAAGGCCAATGGCCTAGTAACCTCCTATGATCCTATGAATGACTGATAAAGCTGGTATATTACTCCTATGCAGTTTAAGATGCATATGGATTCAGTACAGGTTTTCTCTTCTGCTAGTGATCCCAGGCATAAGAATCTCATTGTTTTTGTTTGGAGCTGACGCATTTCCTATCCTGTGCTAATGTCACCCATATTTTTATAAATTAATTTTAAAGAGGTCATCTGAGGATGGGTCTATATTATATGCTTGAAGAGACATTTCTTCGAACATATAATCATCGACACCTAAAGAGCGAGGGCTGTAAAGCACGAACAGCCACGTCCGTGAATTTTTTTCCTCTGAAAAAATACATGGGGCTGTATCGGGGTACTATGCCCCCCACATCCCCCTAACTAAATATACCAACTCCAACATCACTCTATGTTGGGGGAAAGGACAATTTCTGATAACAGCCAACTGAATTTTTTCCCGAAGAAAAAATTCGAGGAAGTGGCCGTTCACACATTAGAGCGTTCGCTCTTTAGGTGTCAGTGATTATATGTTCGAAGAAAAGTCACTTCGAGCATATAATAAAGACCCTCTGAGGATACCTATTAAGCAAAGTATCTCTGTTGTTTTCTGCATACATTTGTCAACCTCTAAGGTCAATACTTTGTCAAAATCCCCTTTAGTCTATGTAATCAAAGACTGCATTACCGCATGTTTCTCCATGTTTTCTTCCTTGGGAGACATTGCTGTAGCACCTCCTAGGCACTACAAGAAAGGTTTGCCTTTTGTTTAGACAGGATTAAGAAAAACCTGAGTAGGGTCCAAGTGCATCATCTCCATAGGCAGAAAAAATTGTGTCCCTAAAGCTGCTGAGTACACAAGTTCCCTATTCACTACACCTAAACAGAAAGCTGGACTTTATTCCCAAGATTATCAACATGTAGGTAGTTTATCTGAAAAAGAAAAAGACAGCTGGGCATTTAAGAGTGAGAGGCAGAGAGACAGACAGACAGACAGACAGAGAATCTTGAACTTATTTATACACTTTGAAGGTATGTAGCTGAAACTGTTATCTAAGACTAGTGCCAGAAATGTGAAAACAAATACAGTGGGCCCCTCTGAAGAGACTGCCTGTATGAAAAAACCTCAAAGCTTCTTGCTTATTGATGTATGTATGTATTAATATTAGTTCTGAAAAATGTTTTAGTGTTTGGTTAAAGACAGATTATGGCCACTGTCAAACTTGCAAAATGTGCCCTCTACGACTTACTTTATGTCAAGCGACTTTGCCAAACGTGATCTGTTACAAATGGGTATAACATGCTTCAGAGACTCCAAATGTTGATATGCATGCAATACATCAGTAGGAAATGATGGGTGTTAAAGCATTTCTCCTAATCAGATTTGGATTTTTATTGTAGAATCTTTGATTGTATAAGAAGACAGAATTAATTGATCTTAGAAGGGCAAGATTCCTTCAGTTCAGTATTCAAGCTTTGATCATTGTGTAGATATAATTTAACCATGTACAAACTATCTATGCTGAAATTATAATGATACCCTTTTTGTAACATTAATTGTTGCATGCATTCCTTATTTGTGCATCTTTGAGTCCCATGTCATTTTTTTTTAGTTATGTTGCTCCACTTTTGAAGACTCTTTCTTCAAATGTTTACATGAAACATATAACTGCACAATGAAGGAAAGACTTCAGTGTGTTTATGGAAAGACTTCAGTGTCTTTATAATTGCTATTATACCCAACTGTGCATGAATAACTGTTTTTTTCTAAGAGTTATTGGAATGTAGGGAAAAGGGGAAGACATTTTAGTAATTGATCTGTTGATGCAGCAAGTTCAGTCTAATAAAATGATGAGAGATTCCAGCCACCTGCATCAGTTGGAGTGTCCTCAGTGTCATATGCAAACTGACTAAAAACCCTAGAACTGTATTCACTTTCCTACTGATTAATGAGGAGTGATCTATAACTGACCTACAAGGCAGTCTGTAACCCAGCCCTGATGAAAATATTGCATATTCACACAACTAACTGCACAACGGCCACCCACTCCAATGATCTAAACCTGATCTCTGATATGAATAGATCATGTTAGAGATACAGGTATGTGTCCCAGAGATTGCACTTCCTTTTGAATAGGTTCATAGGTTAGTACTAGGTTAACTGCCCTTACGAGCCATTGTAAGCCTAGCCAATTATCCCTTGTGAGACTCAAACCCTGCACTTTGTGTTTGTGAGGCAAACACCTTTACCATTAGGCCACCCCTATTCATATGAGACAGAGCCCTTTCCTGACCATCTTCAAGCACAATCTGGACCAATGGATGGGAAATTGCAAATTCACTCCTGGGATGCAGTCTGTAAAAATTGTCAAAACACCACTTGCTGACCTTTGTTATTTTCCCTGTAGAGATAAAAAATTGGGCAAAATCTGGGTAAAACTGGTTAGGTTTGTAAGGGCTCTTGAGCTGTTAGCCTAGTAATTTCCTAAGAGCCTATGAACCTATAAAAAGATTTTGTCCCAACTTCCATTTCTGTATTATAACTTAATGGTGTGGATGTAAGCAAGTTCTTACTTGAGATACTGAATCCAATTAATAAACTGCCCTTGGTACAAAGGAAGTTGATCTAGGCTTGAAAGGTGTGCTTGTTTTATAGTATAAAAATAAACGGTAAGGTAAATACTCCAGTCATATGTAAATAAAGCTCTTTCAGGATCCATCAAACTATTTGCAATGTCTGTGATCAGCTTCTTTGGGACAGATGGTAAAAGCACTTGGGGTCAGGATACAGTTTCCCTCTCAAAGCATACAAAACAAACATTTGCAGACATTTTTGCTGATTTACAATATCTGAAAAGTGTTTGAATTAGGATTAAGGTTGTTTTGCAATAACATGTTAAAGCAGAGTAATTAGATGAATGAGATGGGTCACACAAACGAATGACTGAAAGTCAATGAGCAAAAAAACTGCTGGTGTTTGAATCAGGCTCACTGTTACTGAAGCCCATCAAAACAAAAATGATAAAAGGTCTAGCAGAAGACTCTCTCTCTTGTCTTTCAGCTTTTCCTGGTTAGGGGTCGTCACAGCGGAACTCTGGTCCACTAATGATAGGCAGTGGATTTTACGGTGCTGAGTTGCCAGCTCCACACCCAACCTTCAAAGAAGGCACACCCATTCATGCATGCACCTACCTGTATGTCTTTATACGTCTCTCAACAATGGGGAGGACATGGAGACTCCACACAGAAGGCGCTCCAGCCGAGAATTGAATGGGAGAACCTCTTGCTGTGAGGCGACAACGCTAATCACTGCACCACCACGGCCATGGTGCCTAAATGAGCAGATGGTGGTGACTACATTATTTTTTTTAAGTATTTGCTAGTTACCATGGCACAAGATATTTTAAAGGTTATATGTGTAATACAGATGTCACATGGTGTTCATCTTGTAATGTCTAATCATCATTCAGACTATAAGATTTCAGATAGGTTCTCCTGCACATGCCAGAAAGAGTTTAGTCTTAAAAGAAATTATGAATCACTGTGAAGCTACTTATCTATGACAAACAGGGATAATCACACAGAACAGTATTCTTAGTGCCTTTTACTTCTTTTTCTTTCTAAAGCAGCCAGTTTTCATTTTTCTGATTTGGTGGTTCACATCCTGTGATGGACCTGTTTATGTTAGTATCTTATGCCTTGATATTGGTGTACAGTATCATAATAGTGACCATGTGATGCACATATACCACTGTTCAGTTATGGCTACCCACAGCACTGATCTCATGAATCACACAGCTGGTCCTAGCAAGCCTTGTTTAGGTTTTTCCATGTCAAGGAAATGCATGACATATGTATGCATGTTGGGTCTACAATAACACCTCTGTCTCCTGTGTGGTACACTTTTCCAGCCATTGTTGTTCTCTTGGTGAGTTAACAACATGTGTTTTTCTATGGGCTACATATGGGGATCAGTGTGGCTACACATGGGGATCAGTGTGTGCAGACTATGACTGCCCATGGCGGACCTCTTTGTCTCAGTTGTTTCCCTATGTCTCTTGTTTTTCATGCCTGAGTTGTAGTTCTTAAACTCATCTCCTATCCCAAACATCTCCCCTTCATATCTGTCAAAGTAGCAAATTTGAGCAGTTTGCTGCTGTGATTGATAGCTCACAGCAGGAGACAAATTTCATGTGCTGAGAATATTGTTGTGTGTGATTATCCCTGTGTGTCTTTTAAGTAGTTATTGAAAAGCAAGAAATGGTAATTAAACCTGATTGACTAAAAGAAAGCAGGGTATATGTGAAAACACGTGCAAAGTCAATGCTTTGACAGGAGCTTAGGGGCTACAATGTAATATTTTAAAGCCAAACACTCCACTGTGGGATACCTGGAGGTAGACTAAAAATAGTCAAGATGCTGGACCCCATGTGGGCAGACTCTGGAATTGCATATCAAATATAAAAAAAACCTTGAGTCCAAAAGTAGTGTTAAAATGTAGGAAACATCAAGACTTGATGAAATAAACTTTTTTTTCAGTCTGTGGGTGCAGTTCTCCTTTAACTCTTGTAGAAATCTACACTGACCTGCATGTGGAAGGGATGTTATGTCCGCTGCAGGTAGAGCTGTCCACAATGCAGTGGGTGTCAATAGATAAAGTCATAGACACTGACCTGGAAAGTTGCCAGAATTGCCATTCTAATGCCTGCACTACTGCTAGCACAATAATGAGTCTGAAGGTCCTGTACACTGAAAAATATTGCCATTCTGAACATCTAATCAGTGTGGCTCACCACTAAATATGTACAATTTTGTTTCCTTGCATTGTTTGTATATATGATAACTGACATTAACATATTAATACTCATTTTCAAACCATTATGCATTCCTACGCATACCATGTTTATGTACTTTTGTTCAGTAGCAATGTATGTAAACCTGCCATTGTAATTAAATCACCTGAGTACTGTCTCTAAATGGTCTCTCTCAGTTTAATTTCTCCAAATCTGCAAGGCTTCCAATACTGTGATGAGAATGGACCCAATTCCTGTGTCAGGGAATAATTAAAGTTTGTGAAATTAGTATAGTTTCTATGTTTGATGTTAGTCAAAAGTACTGTATGTAGCACCAACAATGTGTCCAGAACTAACTCCTGCAATTCATATAGAGTTATATGTATTTGTAGTGTATCTAAATAGAATTCTAGATTCTTGTTCATAAGACCTATTGCTCCTACTACTATTGGAACTGTCTGGGTGTCTTTCCACCACATTGTTCTCTTTTCTGCCTGCAAATCCTGATATTTGATGACTTTGCGTCTCTCTGTACGTAAGATACTGTAATCGCTTGGTGTAGCAATTTCAATTATCAAAGCTTCCTTTCATCATTTTTTCATGGACTACTATATCTAATTTTTTCATGTCTGTTTCTTTTTGAATTGTTAGTAATGGATGATCCCACAAGATGTATACTTCATCATTTTCTATAATGCTTTGTGTTCATGTTTCCAGTGCTTCTCGGCTATTTGTATATTGTAGTATTTGTGTAATCGCCAAGGCAGCAATCTTGCCACATTATTGTGCCTTTCAGTGTACAGGCCCTCTTCTATGAGTATATTGCACCCAGCAACAAAGTGTCCTACTGTTTAGAATTCTTTTTTACACAGCCTGCATTTGTCTGTTTCTCCCATATGTTCAGTGGACTTTGTAAACAGTCCACTAAAGTGAGCTGCCTTTATCAACTTTCCATCCTTTGGTTTCAACTCACCTTTCCTAAGCCATTCCTGTATCAAATCCCGATTAACATGAAGTTGTTCTTGTAGATATATATATTTGTCACTATATTTATGGCTTTTCCAGATTCTTTTCCTTGTCATCTGATTCTTCTCCTTCTATTCTTTCTTTTGTTTTTTTGCATATTTAATTGCTGTCTGATTTTTATGTACTTCTGGTTTGGTTTCCCTTCCCGCTTGCCATCTGAATGTTTCTGCTAAACTAAGCAGAATTGTCATCTTAGATTTCCTCTTCTCGTGTTTTAAAACTTTCACTTTGTTTGGATATGATGAGATCAAGCAGATATGTATGCAGTCCCATGGCTGCAGATCTATAAATGTAAAGAATTTGGAGGAGGACCATACCTCCTTCAGAGAGAAGGATACATAATCTTTTTATACACTGATTTTTATATATTGTTTGATAATCGTGAACCATTTTTCATGTTTTTCTATCCAACTGATCCAATACTTTTAAGGCCAGTCAATCACACCAAAACTGTAAGTTAAAACAGGGAGAGCAAATTTGTTTATAGCTTGGACTTTATTCCTGGATGTCAGGGCTGTTTTCAATATTAGTTTTAGCCTACTGAAGTATTCCTTTCTGAGTTTTATTCATATTTGTTCATGTTTTAACAATCAGTTCCTAAACAGCATCTTTGATATGCTCCACAGTGTCTTCATAGTTATTTCTCTAAAATGTGTCTATTTCTTCTTTTGTTGATGGTGTTTCTATTGCCTTTTTTTTTTGGTTTCCCACTTCTCTGCAAAACATTTTTGGGTCATCAATGAATTGTTTATTTTATGCTTTTTCTTTTATATGTATTTCCATATCTTCTAAGTTTTTTTTTTTTTTTGGTTTGCCTGTGCTGATATCTATTATTTGCAACAGTGTGCAATAGATCCTGGTTTGTTCTAATACTGCATGTTGCTTTTATCACATCTATCTTTCTAAGTATTTTTGTTTCTCTGTTCCCTCTTTTTATATTCTTCTAACAGGGAAACTTCTTGTCTTAATTGGTTTACAGTTTTCTCCATTTGATGCTTCCATGATGGCATTTTATTCCTTCCCTTCCTTTCTGTTGTTCTTCCTTTGTGTCTTTCAGTGTACATGCATTGTTGCTCTGCATGTTTTTGGTAAGACTTTATCAGTTATTAACTTATCTGCACACTAGTATATACTATTTACTTCTGTTATATCAAATGAATTTCTCTTTTCTAATATGCTCTGGCCCTTTAAATTTTCATGCACATATATGATTTACCACTTGACTGTTACCCTCATCCCTCTTGCCTAACTCCATACCTGCATATTCTGTCTACATTCTTTCTTGCTGTGACATTCTGTGTTTACTCTCAACCTATCATCTACTCCAGAAAACAATTCCATCTCTTAATTAGTATAGCTAAGTTGTTACTGTAAATATCAACTTGTATTTTAAAACTTCTGTCATATGCAGTTGTCTTATGATATATCACTGTATATTTCAAAGATTTTAATGTACAACATAGTGAATGTTGCAATAACAAAGAATAGGGCATCAGAGGCACTCGACCAGCTTCTGGAAAGTGACTCAGTAAGTGGTACAAAGAAACTATATCAGGTTGCAAGGCAAAGACAGAAAGATAAAGAAGATAGTCAGACACCCTTCATAAGGGATGCCAGAAACAACCTGCTCACCAGTCCATATGACATTAAAGGCAGATAGAAAGAGTATTTCCAGCAGCTTCTGAATGAAGAAGACCCCACAGAAGCTGTACTGCCCCAGAAACTGCTTACAATGAGAGAAAAAGAGTAGCCTACCCTAAAAGAAGTAAGAACAGCACTAAGGAAAATGAAGTCAGAGAAAGCAGCAAGCTCAGATGAGTTCACAGCAGATATGATAAACATGCTGGGTGAGATAGGGGAGAAATGGCTCCTGATGATACTAATAGTAGTGTGGAGAGAAAGGTGTATCCCAGATGACTGGAGAATAAGTATACTCGTGCTAGTGTATAAGAACAAATGGGACATCCACAACTGTGGGCAGTACAGAAGCATCAAACTCCTATCACATTGCATGAAAGTTCTAGAAAGGGTGAGTGATAAACAGATACACAGAGTTTTAGAATGTAAGATGGGAGATGAGCAATTTGGATTCAGATCAGGATGCAGCACAACTGACCCGATGTTTGCAGTGGGACAGATTTTTGAGAAGAAGGTAGAGATGAGGAGAAAGTCCAACTGGGCATTCCTAGACTTGGAGAAAGCATTTGACAAGGTCCCAAGAAAGCTGATCTGGTCAGTACTGCAGTGGTTTAAAGTCCCAGAAACACTGTTAGAATTAGTGCAGGCTATGTACACTGACCAAATGACTCAAGTACACACAGTGTTCGGCCTCATAGAGGGGTTCTCAGTGGGAGTGGGTGTACACCAGGGTTCAGCTCTGAGCCCACTGTTGTTCATACTGGTGATGGACTACATTAGCAAACAGGTCAGAGGGGGCAGATCAACAAATTTGCTGTATGCAGACAATGTGGCATTACAGGCTGCCTTTGAACTAAAACTTCAGCAAAGGATAGGAGAATGGAATCCAAAACTGAAGGGGCATGGGATGAAACTAAGCACAAATAAGATGGTGGTAATGGCAGCAAATTGGGGAAATCAGAAGAAGCTGAGAACAGAGATAGAAGGGAAGACAGTGCAACAGATAAACTGCTTCAAGTATCTGGGAGTGGTGGTGGAGGATAAGGGATGTCTGAATTAAGTGGTCAAAGCTAGAATCAGAGGGGCTACAGCCAACTGGCATAGAGTGTCAGGTGTAGTCTATGACAGAAGAATGCCAAAGAAGCTGAAAAGTAAGGTGTACAAGACAGTGGTGTGACCAGTACTACTGTATGGTACAGAAACCTGGACAGTAAAGGCAGAACAGTTGAAGAAGCTAGAGGTGATGAAAATGAAGTGCCTGAGAAGAGTGGTAGGATGCACACTGTGGGAAAGATGAAAAAATGAGGACATAAGAGCCAAAGCCAAAGTAGCTCCAATTGCAGAAAATATCAAAGAGAACAGATTATGGTGGTTTGGGCACATACAGAAAAGCAGAAGACAATCTGGTGAGGGAGATTTGGGACAGACAGGAAGAAGGTAAGAGGAAGCAAGGACATCCAGCAAAGATGTGGATGGACTGTGTGAAAGAAGATCTGCAACAGTCAGGCATGAATGTTGAAGAAGGCAGGTGTGTGGCACTGCATTGAGAGAGTTGCCAACAGTTAACATGATACTCTGACTCCATGTAGAAAAAAATGGGAAAAGGGGGGGCTGATGTTGATGACAGTGAATATAGCTTGTCAAAAATATGACTACTCTCTTTTTCTTACAAAACCAGTATTCCTTCTTATCCAGGTCTCTTTTCTTTCTTCCACTTCCTTCTATACTCCCACTTTCTTAATCAGCAAAGGACTGAAGTTAATTTCTTTAAATGTCAGGAATACTTGGAAAATAAGTTTGCTAGAGCACTGGGCCAGCAGTGAGAATATGGGGTTATTATATTGAAACTAAAACAAGGCATGGAAGGGACCATTCCTGTGCAATACGGCAGTGCTCCATGCATATGTATGAAGGCACGCCACTGTGCTGTAATACTTACACAGGGATGTGTACAAGTGCAGGGGGCATGTTTGAGAGCAGTGCTCCCACAGTATACATGCCCTCTGCACACCATAATTGCCGTACGGCAATGTAAAAAGAGCGAGGTTGCTCTACTCACAGAATATAAACCCCCAACAGGAGAGAACCCTAGAGAATGTCCAGATTCTACTGTATAGTGTACGGCTATGAAATAAATAAATGCCCACTGTTAAAGTAGTGGCATATCATTAAAGAATGAAGTTAGAAAATAATGACAGAACTAAGTTTTATATGTCATACCCTTCAGAAAATGCATGCGAATGCAAAACCTGTTATTCTAACAACTGTCTAAGTTTGTAAGAGCAATATTTAAAAAGTGCCTGCAATGTTTTTATTTTTTAACATCAGTAGGAAAGTTTAAACATAGCTGCGTGGGTGTGCCCATTGCTTAGCTATGTGTAGGTCAGCTTATACAGCCCAAGAAGATAAATAGCAATAGATGGCCACCATAAGCAATCATGTAATAGCATAGTGGTTAGAGCATATGTATCACATGTAGTCAGTCAGAGTTCTAACTTCACAGCAGCCAATTCAAGTTTGTATGAGAAATCTGCACAAAGGTAATATTTTAGTATATTTATGTAGTAACTTATATTCCCCAACCAGAACAGTGTATTAGAGCCAGATGTGAGGTGTCAGTGTACTGAAATTGTGAAACCCCCACATAAACACAAGTGCCCATACATGCAGTCACACAAAATGTAATATGTCAGAAAAGCACATAGGGGGATGTTATGGAAGGTCAACATACATATCATAAGCTATGATAAATGATGAATGAAACCCACCATCATGATAGTCCAAAAAAATGGAAGGTGAATAATGTTATGTTATGCTCAGCTAAGCTGAGGCACTGTAAGCATTGCTGAAACGTAAATGCTAAGCAGGAAGTACTGTAGCTAAGTAGATGTAAGGTGTGCTCAGCACCTGCCCCTTTAAGCACTGCCAACCTTAGCTAAGCAGGTTTGCCCATAGTTTAGCTTAGCTCAGCATATTCAAAACTGTCCAATCATGGTAAAATCAGCCGTGTTTAAACCCCGCAGGCAGAAATACAGCTCATAACTGGTTGTAGCTCCTCACTGTAGGCAGTATGGCAGGTGTTGAAGAGGGCATGCACTTTTGAGTGCACTGCTGGGGCATACAGAAGTCCAAGGTCATGATAGGACTCCTGATAAAAAAACATGATGTGAGACTGCTGCAGGACCAGTACCAGGGCTTCCAATATAAAGTGGAAGCCTGGGAAAGTCTTGCCCATGATCTCACCAATGCAACTGGTATCCCTCGGTCTGGTAAGAAGGTCCAGCACCACTACGCCAACTTGAATTGGAGGAAGAGGGAGGTCTTGGCACAGTGGGTCCAAGAAGCAAGAGAGAGGGGAGATGTCCAAGCAGTGTGTAAGTATTCATAGCAATAACAGTTTACCAAAGTTCAGACTGTGTATGTGATAGATAGGTATGCATAATGGTTAAGGTGCTTGCCTTACAAACGCAAGGTGCAGGGTTCGAGTCTCACAAGGGATATGGGGGCTTAAAAAAATGAAACGCAAGAGCAGTTTAAACAACACTAACCTCTATTTTCATTACAGCTGCAGCTAAGTGGGCTGTGAACCAGGAAGCCCATGCCAGCAGGTTGCAAAGGCTGCATCATGAGGCTTGTGAGTAACAATCCTGCTTGTAGTAGTCATACCAAATAAATATAAAGGAGTAAAATTTCACTTGGCAGTATAAAAAATGTGTATGGTTTGTACTGAATAAACCAGACAATATGACAGTAATAGTCCCATATAGGTCATATTTAAATAAAAATGTAACTGCCTGGCAATAAAGTTCTTAATCCTGGACTGGTTGTGTTTACTCTGGTATTGTATGGCCTGACATGTTACATTCACTAAGATCTGATATCTGAATAATAATGTTATGTTAACCACTGTTTCCTACAATGTGCTACATAAAAAATATGTCTAGGAATGTCTGTATAAGAATGTTGTAATTACAAGGTCAGATTGTATAACCAAGAGAGACTTGGAAAGAAAACACTGGCAAAAAAGTGAGCAGTTTCTTAATAGCTCACTCTGATAAAACACAAATTGTTGTATTTTTTTTACCAGACACAGCCATGGTTTGAATTCCAGGAGTGGTAGCAAGCTGTATGCATAATTTTAACTAGGATTGTG